>NC_043704.1:103750616-103876694 GCF_006229205.1 Suricata suricatta | reverse complement strand
GGGGGGAGGTGGGAAGAGAGGTGGTGGTGATGGTGGAGGGCACTTAAGGGGAAGAGCACTGGGTGTTGTATGGAAAACAATTTGACAATAAAATATTTTAAAAAATAAATTTTGATTGCTTGGACTAGGAAAAAAAAAAAGAAAAATCTCTTATAGTTTGCCTCCCTCTCTGTTTTTATCTTATTTTTCCTTCTTTCCCCTATGTTCATCTGTTTTGTTTTTTAAATTCTACATAAGTGAAATCATACCATATTGTCTTTCTCTGACTTATTTTTCTTAGCATAATAATACACTCTAGTTCCATCCATGTTGTTGCAAATGATAAGACTTCATTCTTCTTGATTGCTGAACAGTATTCCATTGTGGTGTGTGTGCGTGCGTGCGTGCGTGTGTGTGTGTGTGTGTGTGTATCTCACATCTTCTTTATCCATTCATCAGTTGATGGGTGTTTGGGCTCTTTCCATAATTTGGATATTGTTGATAATACTGCTGTGAGCATTGGGGTACAGCATGGAAGCTCCTCAAAAAAGTAAAAATAGAGCTACCTTATGACCGGAGCAACTGCACTACTAGTTATTTGTCCAAAGGATACAAAAATGCTGATTCAAAGGGGCACATGCACTCCAAGATTAAATAAGTTGTTAAAGTTATATGCAGATGAGTCATGGAATTGAGATTCAAACATCTATTATCTTTGACTGTGTATGGTGGGGTTTTAGCTTCAGAAACCTTTGGGGGGACTAGTCTATAACTTTTTATTTCTTTTTTTATATTTTAATATAGTTTATTGTCAAGTTAGTTTACATATAACTTTTTATTTCTGATGTTTTTTATTACGTTGAGTACTCTCCTAACTCCAGATACCTAATCTACTTCTTCTAGAGCTATCAGCTGACAGGGAAGATAGCAAATTAATTCATTAGGCCATCTCTATTGAACTCCTATTATATTCCAGGCACTGTCTTAGGAGCTGAGAATATAGTGGTGGAGGTAACAAGCAAAATCTCTACTGAGTTCAAGTTTATATTCTTGTGGGAGAAACAGTGAACCAATGAGTATATCCAGGTAGTATTAAGGGATTTGAAAAAGATCTTGTGTTGGTAGTAGGTGCTTTAGATTGGTTGGTCAGGACATTTGAAAAAATGAGAATGAGAATAAGAACAGAAAAATTCAGGGCAAGAATATTTCAGGCAGAAGGAAGAGGAGGTGTGAAAGCTGGGAGGGGAGAGCAAGCTTAGTGGTTTGTGGAGCAAGTAGGAGGCCCCTGAGTTTGCAGCTTGGTGAACAAGTAGTGGAGATGAGGTGAATGCCGTCTTAGTCCATTGGGCTGTTATAACCAAATACCATAGGCTAAGAGGCTTATAAACAATAGAAATTTGTTGCTCACAGTTGTGGATGCTAGAAGTCTAATATCAGGGTGCCAGCATTGTTGGGTTCTGATTTGGATCCTCTTCTGGGTTGCCAACTGTCAACTTTCACTTGGGTGAAGAGAGCTCTTTTAGACCTCTTTTATAAGGACACAAATTTATTTCGTGAAGGTAAAACCCTCTTGATCTAATAACCTCCAGGGTCTCATTTTTTTTATATCATCCCCTTAGGGGTTCGGATTTCAGCATCGGAATATGGGTGAAGGAGAGGACAAAAATGTTCAAACTATAGCAGATTTTTAAGTGACACTTGACACTAGTCTTATAGGCCATGATGAGGCCATTATGAGTGTGTCAAGAACCCCTTGGAAGGTTTTAATCCAAGGAGTTATGTGATCTGACTTATGTTTTAAAGAGATCACTTTGGGTGATTATAGGGGCAAATAAAGTGAAAGGTGAGGTATCCGTTAGGAGACTATTACTGTAGTCCAAAGTAGTAGCTGTAGGAATGGAAGAAGTGTTCAGATCTGAAATATATTTAAAATTATTGCAGCTAAGATTTGCTAATTCATTGAATGTTTGTATGGGAGGAAGAGAGGTAATTAGGGTCATGGATATGAGCGAAAGGAAGGAACTGCAGTGGGTTGACTGTAGGGGATGATGGAGACACCGACTGAGGTGGGAAATACTAAGGATGGAACAGGTTTCCAAGTGGAAAACCAGGAGCTCTGTCCTGGGCGTGATTGGTTTGAGATGCCTTCTAGATATCCAGAAGCCTTATCAAGTAGGGATACAACCCGGAGCTTGGAAGAAAGTTTAGGCCTTGAGATATAAATCTGAGAGCTCTCCGTGTATAGAAAGTTTTAAAGCCAGGCTCCAGTAAGTAAAGGAAAAGAAGAGGGTGAAGGATCGTAGTTCCTCAGTACCTCAACATGTGGAAGTCAGGATGAGGAGGAGTGTCCAGAAAAACAGACTGAGAAAGACTGGCTAGTGAGGTAGAAGGGAAGAGAAAAGGTAGCGAAAATGTGCAAGGAGAATGGGGTCAGCTATATGATAGGCACTTGAAAGGACAGTGATCACTGGAATTGGCAAAAACCAGGCTTATCTATGACTTTTCTAAGACCCGCTTCCCACAATGTGACTGAAAAGCTAATGTACATGCTTTTTGCTTGTTGTTTATATTTTTATAAATCAAGTTCTGCTTTATGGGTACCAGAGGATCCTATTACCAAAATGACTTTACAGAAGGGAATCTTTTGTGAAGTCAGCCATCCTGTTGTACTGCAAATTATCACTCCCCCTAATTTTTCTAAGAGCATTTTTCTTTCTCAGGTAAAACTCTCATTGTTTTACCTGCTCTACCTAACTGCTTGAAATCCTTAAAGTCATTAAACTTGTTTTCTGAACAGTGACCATCTACCAGCTAATGGAGCTTCAGCTGTCTAATTTGTTTAAGAAGAGTAGAGATTGAATCCGATAGTAATATTTATAAACTGATAAGTTATAGTAATTAAGTCTGAAAGTAATATTAGTAATAATATTTTAAGCATTTACCATATGCCAGCATTATTCTAAGTGCTTTCTATTTATTAATTATTTAATTCTCACAACACCCTAGGTATTGTTATTATTTTCTTCTATGGATGAGAAAATCAAGGCACAGAGAGGGTAAGAAAATTGCCAAAGGTCAGGCATCTAGTATGTGGAGGTCCTGAGTAGCCAAAGCTTGAGTTTTCCAACCATCAAGTTGATTATCTTCATTTATTTACTCTTTCATTGAGTGTTGTTCATGTGTTGGGCACTCGTGACAGACAGGGATAAAAGGTTTCTACACAGTAAGAACTTACTGTCATCCCTAACTCCTGCTTACCAGGGTTGTCCCAGAATACCTGTGAACTGAAAACATGCATGTTCCATCTGTGGGTTGAAACTAAAATTCTAGAAAATAACTTGGTGGGCATGAAAATAACTGTAATATTGGATTGGTGAAGATGACATTAATCTCTAGTTCAAGTAAGTGAATTGAAAACTTGCATAATGTAAGTGCCTTTTAGGAGCCCAGAGAAGCTGCCATTGTGATTGCTGTTTTATTTAGAAATTGTAAACATTGACAAATTGAGATTAAATTTCCCAGCTCCCCTTTTCTGTCAGCAATAAGGACACTGAAGATCTGGTTAAAATTAATTACTTGATTTGCATGCATTTTGTTAATCATTCATTGCCTACAAACCTGAATATGTTCTAGTCTTGTAGAATAAAATAAAAAAAAATTAAGATAACAAGTTTAGAAGAGACAGAGACCTAAATATATAATAGTGTTTACTGTTTCAAAAGTAAAGGCAATTCTTTGGTTCTTAATGTTTAATTTTTGGGACCCAAGAGGGATTTCCTCTTCTGTACATAAAATAGGTAATAAAGAAAGAAAACAATGAAGAGATTTGAGGTGGGCGGCAGATTTGTTTTTTAAAATACCTTATATTCTATTTGGTTACTTACATTGAATCTTCCTTAAAAAAATCTCAAACAGTTATTTGTTTAGCTTTATTAGCTGTGAAACTGTGCTACAGTAATCTATTGGTGAATTTCAGCAGTAAATCCCCATCATCCTGATACCCTCTCATATCTGCCACTTAGTAACAGAAGCAACTATGTGAAGTAACAAAACATCAGATGATTATGATATAAACTTGTATTTATTGTTTTTTATTTTTGTCTTCAGATTTCTAAGAAAGTACCGTAATGAAAAATGGGATCATCTGTAAGTCCCCACAAAATTGTAGGGAGCGAATGGAGAGAATGGGAATGAACACATTATCTAGTTTAACCCTCCCAACAGCCCTGCAAGGCAGTAATAATCATTCTTGATTTATCAACAAGAACTGAACTCAACCAAAAATCTTCAGACGTGGGTGTTTCTGCCTGCCTCTAGTCTTATGGCAGCCTTGAGCTGGGTAGAAACTGGGTAGAATGAATCTAGCACCTGGCACTTACTGAGTGGGTTAATGGAAAGCAGTTTCCATTCCTGCTGTTTTTGTTAGGGTTTTTCCCTTTTGATGGTTAGAATCGATTAGGTCCCCTACAAGGCCTTTCTCCAACCTTGGTAATTTAAATACATAAATTCACCCTTTCTAACAGGGTCACTTGAGGAGACCAGGACATTTAAGGAAATGATCACACAGCCCAAAACTGTTCACTCTTGGTTTACTAAGGAGCCTTATGTTAATGATATTTGCTTTCTTGCAACTAGGGAGACAGCTTCACATTAACTATCAAATAACCAAATTAAAAAAAACCAGCAAATAAATTTCTCAAAGGCTAAGAAATGCCATAGGCTTTCTAATTGTATTAACCAAAAAACGTGCCAGTTATAATTTTGTGTTGTTTGCCAATTAAAAGCTCTACTTTTTCAGTAACAAGTAATCATGTTCCCTATTATTTTACTGGTTTCCAGAGATAATCTCAGGTTCTGTATTTGGTGTAGTTGGTGTAATGTGTGTATTGATTTCTAAATATGGAATTGGGACATGTGGACTAATAAAGGATTTTGTCTAATTTGTGATTTATTTACATATGACTGTCTTATGAAGATGTTCATCATAACCATGTAAGGATTAAAAATAATAAACACATAAAAATCCATTTTTCCTGAGAATGATATTAAGAAATTGTATAACCAAGATCTCTAATACCTATGAACATTAATGGCATAGTTTGTATATGAAGCATCACTTCTATCTTTTGCAATGACATTTGAGAGAGATTTACAACATTTTATGATCATGCATATAAATGTTGATAGAAATGTATCTAGCAGTCATATGTTTTTTTATCCTTCTAATTCATGCTTTAGCAATATCATACTATTTATAGCTT
Organism: Suricata suricatta; assembly: GCF_006229205.1. NCBI lineage: Eukaryota > Metazoa > Chordata > Mammalia > Carnivora > Herpestidae > Suricata > Suricata suricatta. The sequence continues at coordinate 103,871,454 of NC_043704.1, read as the reverse complement.
TCTAAAGAATAGAGCAGAGAGGTGGAAAATGTAGACTGTGAAGACTTTGTTCCAGGTTTGACCTGAACTTTGCTACTGTTAACCATAGGATCTTTGGCAAATGAATCTCTCTGAAACTCAAATTCATGCCAATAGAATGGAAATAAATCTGTCATGAAGATTAAATCAAATAGTGCACCTACAGTGTTTAACATAGCGCCTGGTGCCCAGAGCCACTCCGTGAAGCCTAGCTGTTTGATTGTCATCAGTGTCAGCATGTTATATTGTCTTATCTTTACGTGCTTTTGCATCTGTGTCTCCTCTGCATCTTCTCCCATTTGGTCTTCTTTCTAGTGAACTCCTTTTTATTTTTTCAAAGACTGGCTCGAGTCACTTCTTCTAGGAAGCCTTTCTTCAGCTCTAGCCTAGGCACAGTGATTTGTTCCTCTTTAGTGCACCTTCCTACCTTGTGCTTGACTCTGCTTTAACACTAGATGCCCTGTCATGATGGTTACTGACTGCCTGACGTCCTCTCCTTGTCTAGACTGTTACCATTACAAGGAACTGTTTTTCTTAGTCTTAATGTATTCCTAGCACCCAGCGTAGCACTTGGCAGATAGTGGGTGCCCCATGGATGATTATTCAATTGAATTTCTAACAGTTACAGGCTGTGCTGCGTTATTATAAAAGAGTTCAAGGACTGTGACTCTGAGAATTAAGGGTGCATAACAATAAATCTTCTCTCTACCTGTTGCATCAAGTTGAAATCTGTTTTAATACCCAATAATGTCCTACCTGAAATTATGGTTAAAGGAATTTTACTGCAACACAGTGAAGCTTAAAAGAAAATGACATGCATAAGAAAATGACGAGGTCCTTTAAAATAGAAGAGGCTTACAGCAAACTTCATTGATGTGGTTTTGCAAATCATAGTTTGAAGGTTTTCCCTGGGCCTCACTGCTCTTGCTGTAGGCTCCATGCTGCTGATATTCCCACTGTGGTTTAGCCTTACTAGGGACTTATATGTAACTGCCACGTAGTTTTGATTTACATTTATGATTTTCATATTCGTAGTAAACTCTTAAGACAAACCTTTGTCCTCTAATCTAATCTCTTACCAGAAAATTAATGGAGTACATTCATAGTGGTGGGTAGAGTTCAAGCATTAAAATAATGTTCTAACTTGAAATTATATAAAACTATCCAGTAACTATGTCTTAATCACATGATATTGAAAATATTTCTCCTTGACTCAGCTTTCTACTCTAGGATTTTAAACAATTCTTTAAAATTTTTACTTATTTTTGAGACTGAACAGAACATGAGTGGGGGACAGGCAGAGAGCGAGAGAGATACAGAATCTGAAGCAGGCTCTAGGCTCTGAGCTGTCAGCACAGAGCCTGACATAGGGCTCAAACCCACGAACTGTGAGATCATGACCTACGCTGAATTCGGACACTTAACTGACTGAGGCACCTCACTACTCTAGAATTTTAAATGGAAAACAATGAAAAAATCATTTAAAATGATAAATTCACGAGTGTCTTTCAGAGTGGTCTGGGGCTATCTTCTTGAGGGTGTAATGCATGTTCTATGGCGATCTTTAAAATTAGGGCTTTTGTTTTGATGATAGTCTGAAAATTAGTCTAAGCATCTTCTGAGCCATCCTGTAACATCCTGTAACACTGGGCTTGCCTATGTGCTAATGTTGGTGTCAAATGACCCCAACTTCCTATGGCTAAGGAGGAAGACCAGGAATTGGCCAAATGACATCCCTTGTGCACAGAGAAATGGGCTTGCCCAGCCCAAATAGACTTGTGCCTTAGCACACATTCACATTCCCAAAGGTTATTTTGCTTTTGCAAAAGCATATAAATTTGTCACATTAATGTAATGCTGTTAATTAGATTTTATTGGTTTTGTAGTTTTATTTGCATTTAATTATCAAATTTGTTCTGGTTTCATAGTTGGTTAAAAGAACAGTAAGCATACAGGATTTCGTTTTACATTTACACATACATATATATATATTTTATATTTTAGGGAGACAGAGAGTACAAGTGGGGGAGAGGGGCAGAAGGAGAGAGAAAGAATCATAAGCATGCTCCACACTTAGTGTAGAGGCTTACACAGACAGGGCTCTATCCCACAACACTGGGATCATGATATGAGCTGAAGTCAAGCGTAGGTGCTCAACCAATTGAGCCACCCAGCTGCCTCTACATTTACACACACTTAAATAACATTTTGGGGTGCCTGAGTGGCTCATTCAGTTGAGCATCTGACTCTTGGTTTTGGCTCAGGGCATGATCTCACAATTCAAGAGTTCAAGCCCCTCATTTGGCTGTGTATTGACAGTGCGGATCCTCCTTGGGATTCTCTGTCTCCCTCTCTCCCTACCCTTCCCCTGCTCATGTTCTCTCTTTCTCTCAAAAATGAATAATAAATAAATATTAAAAATAACATTTTAATTTTTAATGTAATGCAACATTGTATCTTGAGGTTTTCTTTCCTTCCAGTTCTTTGAAAGCAAATCATATCGTTAATACATTTTGAGAAATACTATAATGGGTCCTACTTATTTTGCTGAGTTTTTGGTAAGAACTTCTTGTTAGATGGCCTTACCGCATACCATAGGTTCTCAGCAGTTCCTGATTACCTGAGGAGATTACCTCTTTTTCTGAGTTGGTACTCAGATTTAAGGATCTTTTTAGCTCCTTCCATCTCTAACAATTGAGCCTACCCCACAGATTTCTGCCATTTGTTTACTTTTCTACCCCATCACCCAACCTGACCTATAAAATTGGATTTTTTTCCATCTTCTCAGACATCACTGACAACACTGACATGTTTGAGTTCATTCAATCAGTTTTCTTGAAACATGGACTCACTTTTCTTATTGGAAGTTGTAAAGTCTTTTTTTTTTCTTTGAAAGAAAAGAAATATAAAAGGAAAGTACTTAATCCAGACCTTTGGACACAAGAACTAATATATCCCCTTTGAAAGGACTTTAATATCTCTGACAAAGGCTGCTGGACAGAATGGGAATGTTAACTGTTTCCTCTACTCCCATGGATCCTGGGGCCATTGATTCTCTTAATTGGTGTGAAATTTCTCCAGCAATATGACAGACATGGGACCTGGTTCATAGTTCTACTCACCCTTGCGTTGGGGCTCTTGGGAGGGGGGTGTAGCTAGAAAAACTCAGCCATGGGCAGCACAGTTGTGGTGCCATGGACAGACCTTGTGCTTAATGAATGGTCTGAGCTTATGAGAGCAGTCTTAATGCAGACCCAGATTATTAACTTCCTTAGTCTCTCTGGGGTGGGACCTGAAGGGCTGGAGGGAAAGTAAAGGATCACTTTCCCAATGGAGCAGGTGCAATAGAATGGGTCCTTCTCCGAAGAGGTCACCTAGCCCCAAGTATGCCAAAATCAACCTTCAGAAGTTCCTGAAGAAATGGCCCACTTAAGAAAATTTATCTCTAATGTGTGATTAATTCACATCATTGTGTGCTGTGTGGCAGATTGGAAAAAGGGGAACGTAATCTTATAATAACTTTTTGGTTGATGGGCTGTAGGTGAAGTCAGGTTTGTTTTGAAGCAAAAAAACATGCCATGAAGAAAAATGTTTATAGTTGCCATTTAGTTTAAAGAGCCCTGGGGCTCCTATCTTTATTATGAAATATAGTCTTAGAACAAAAATATTTAGCTGCACTTCTGTAAATTAAAATCTAGTTTCTCCTTAGGCTTATGATTCGAAGTCAAGTTTCTGACTGAAGTGAGATAATTAAAAGGAAAACAAAGCAAGAGGATGATAGATGTGACCCACAGCCTTGGCATGCAGAAAAGCCCCAGCTATTTCTCTTCAGCTCAGCGTAGACTGTAGATTTATCATCGGGACAGCTAACATATTCAAGGGGAGTAAAAGAAAGAGAAGTTACATAGAAGCTTTGTGACAGCATCTGTCACAGAGAAGCAAATGAATATTCTTATAGGGACATTCCATTTAAAGAATTGCTTTTTATTGTCCTCAGAGTTGCTTTATGCTCATTTAATAAGTGACACTGAGTTCAAAGATAGCTCTGCCCTTCCAACATGGATGATATGAATATCCTTGGCACCTCGATGCGGCAGGCTGAGATAGTAATTACATCATTGGTACCTGTCAGAAGCTGGGCACCCAAGTGGAGGCGCTGGATGGGGAAAGCACTTCGGGATGGAAGACTCGCAACTCTAATTAACTACTGCTTACTCAATGATCTCTGACAACATAAATTGTATGGACTTGATGGAGCCTGAAGTAGTGTATAAGATGGATGGTGCCATAATAGGGGGAAAAGTCGAAAAACGTTTATTTTTATACATTGAAAAATTAAGAGACAGTGAGAGCTTAAAAACAGATGTAAATATTTGACAGCATATGCATGCTAGAGACAACAGAAAGTCAAATAACCGTTGTAGTTGATTATTCCTTTCAGTCTATACTTGGCTGGTGAGGGTAATTTTGTTATTATTTCCTTCTCCTTCTCTCCACCCTGAAGAAAAAGAGGAAATTAGTCAGAGGTTTGTGTACTTCAGATTGATTCTTGCTAATTTGCTGACCTCTTTTTTATGAGTTGAAGAGTGATTGGAACAGGCTCCACGTTCCCCCAGTGCACTGGGTTTCTGGGTAGTCTTGCCATAGAAACGGTAAACCGTAGCTTCTGGGATTCTTCGTTGTGTGCATAATTCTTTTATATGTCACACTTATCAGTAACATAGGTTTAATTTCATGCAAGATTTCTCGTTTCTAAATGCTTCTGGGTAGTTTCTTTGGGCTAAATTCTGAACGCCTGTGCACCATGAACCTAATGAAAGTGGAGCTGGGATAGCCCTTGGCCTCTGCTTGGCCCCTTTGTGCACTCTGCAGATAGAAGCCTGAGATGTTAAAGCAGCTGCTGGTTTCTCAAGCTGCCCAAGAAACACTGTTCCCTTTTCTTAGTTTTGTCATTTCCTCTCTTTTTTCCACACTCCTGCTCTTTTCATGCAGTTTAGATGATGAAGAAATTTCGCAGTAGAACCAAGCAAAGCTAAGTGGTCATGTTTTCCCACACGCTTCACCCTGGAGTAGGAGTCAGTGTATAAGTGACCAATTCAAACCAAGGATTAGCAGACTAGAGATATGCCAACTATAAGGGTCTTTAGAATGCTGTTCATAGATTCTGTATAGCATAATTGCTTTAAAAAATTAAGCAATATGATCCTCTTTCTAATCAAAGTCTTGTGTAAAATCTCAGTACTAAGACTTCTGCTCCTTCCCCTATGTAGCTTCATTTCTTCTGGGGTGGGGCTGAGAGGGATGAGATTTGGGGTTCCCACTCTCATTAATCACAGTAGCAGTGCCATCAACTATTTTCTGTTGGCCTCACATGAAAGTTGTCATTTGAAGAATGAATTTTGTGTCTTAAAAATGCTTTAAAGCCAATGTTCTAGAACGATTACATTCATGATTTTTTAGAATTGTGCATCCCATTTAGTAAAAAGTTTTCTTGAGCATGCTTTCAATATAAGTATATTTATTATAGCACTTTATCAGCATTAGGCAATTTAAAAATGGCTCAACATCGGTTAATTAAAAATGCAGTTGTAATATTTTCACCCTGTACACCAGTGGATCATCTTGCATACTTCCTGCAGTGCTTGCCCTCCACTTTGGAGATAATTCCTAGAGTTATATTTATAGTAGGCTGACTTCTATAACAGCAACCTCAAATTCTTGGTGATTTGCGCAATAAACGTTTCTTTTTGTGTGTGTCCTTGTCCAGCTTCGGGTTGCAGGGCTCTGCCCTCTGGGTCAGGGACCTGGGCCTCTTCCTTTGTGTGGTTCTATCATTTTCCAGAAGCTCTTCTTTCTTCACACTCAGCTGGAGTATGGGAATAAAGCTAGTATGGTAAATTGCAGAGGAAGGTTTTAATGCACCAAATCTACAAATGGCATATGTCACTTCCTTCCCTGTCTCACTGGGCAGAACTCAGCCACATGGCCAGGTCTGGGGAAAGCTGTGAAATGTGCTCAGGAGTGGGACCAGGAGGAAAACAGGATTTGGTGAAAATCTGCAATGCTTCTACCACCATCATGAATGCTGCACTGAAGGGGAAATTTTGTTCTCTTCTGACTATTCTCCCTGGATTTGAAGTCCCAATTTTACTTTTAGTTTGTTGAATGAGGCATTTAGAAAGAGGAGTATGTGCCTTTTTTGCAGTTAGGGCTTATATTCTGCTGAGTATAACAAGAACCTATCTAGAGTGGCTAACTAAAAAGGATTTTTTCCCATGGCATGAAAGGTGTGGGGGTAGGCAGTCCAGAGCTGGCAGAGCTGCTTGAGGGAGTTGTCAAGTACCCAAGCTCTTTCCAGCTCTCTTTTCAGTGTTCTTATCTGTGGTTTTTACTCATTCCCATATGGCTAGTCTTTCTCCAGGTATCTTGTTTGTTTTCTAAAAGATGAAGGATGGAGAGGAAAAAAAAGTGCAAATGTGAGTTGAGTTTGTCCTATTTAGCAAGTTTCCTAGAGGCTCTTCTAGAAGAGTTTGCTCTTATCTCCTTGGCCATAACTGTGTTCCAAGACCAGCATATCCAGCCATTGCTGCAAGGGAGTCTGGAAATTGATTATTTCAAGATGGATATATTGCTAACCTGAACAAATCAGGGGTTCTCTTATTTAGAAAGAAGAGAAGAATTATTATCTGTAGCCATTTGATAATTCAGAAATCTTGGTTTCTATGTAAGTCCATCATGGTGAAAAGAGAATGGTATGCTACCAAGCTGAGTATATATTAAGGTATAACTTACGCTTTTCCAACTTTTTGTCTGAGTTCAAGTTGGCTGCTGCAATCACTTATAAATGGCATTATAAAGTAAGCCATGTTTCTTTGAGGTTGACATTTTTTACATGTGTATTTCCTTTTAGTGAGCTATAATATAAACCTTTTGAAAAACATGTTCTAGTTAACAGGAGTGCAAGTATTTAAAGCTCAGTGTTGTATTGGTTACCAAATGCTCCTGGGACAACTGATATGAGACAGAGAGCATCAGGGACTTCAATGTCATTCCCTGCCACAGTCCTGTTCTTCAGGAAACATATGCTTGGCATTAGACAATTATTCACAAACATGTCTTCTGGTACATTTAGGTCATAAGCAGGGCTAGTAATGAAATGAAGAAATTTTTGCAGTCCTTAACATTGCTATTTGGAGGCACTGTTTAATATGACTTTGGTGGCAGGTGGAAGTGTGTGTCTTTTACAGAACTAAGAATATGCTCCTTGCAAGCTTTGAGAGATATATAAGCCTCCTCACAGTTTTTTTCTTTACATTGGCTACCAGGAAACTCAGAGCTAATTTAGTACTCATGAATAAAGTCTTATTTCATATTCCTGATAAAATTATTCCCATTTTTCTCTAAACAGCTTCTCATACCTTTTTCTGAACTTCACTTTTATCTATCTGCTATTGTGTGTGGATTTTTAACATAAACAGCCTTTTGAAATATAGAATAGAAGTGAAAAATAAAGTAAAAATAAATGAGGAAAGTCCAGATTGTTTATTAATGTCTTATTCTATGAAAGCCACGGTCTTTGGTAGGGAGTAATTTAGGCTGTCAGATTTGTTTTAAAGTCTTTGGAGTGTAGTATGGTAGTTTCACTTTGGAAGTAAATAAATAAGCTACATTCTTCAATCTGTTCATCTTTCTGCGTTTTAGCTAGAATTTAAATCTTAAGGGGGGTTGGCATGAATGGGTAATTACCACCAAGATGAATGGTGATGTTGTTTATTATTATGATGGTTTTTCTTTTATTTGAACTTTCAGAGGGAAGCAGCATTTATCTCAGTCAGTCACTGAGTTTGGGAAGGTAGGGGTATTAATTTTTTCCCTTCTTTGAAAATAGTAAATTTTAAATGTGACAGGCAGTAAGTTCTGTTCAAAGCAATACAACAGTGTATTGGTGTTAATGGGGAAGGTAACTGACATAAAGCAAGCTCTAGGTGGGAGAAGAGTTCATACCATTCATCTGGAATATATGTCCGCGTTATAGACCTTCCTGTAGATGTCCAGGACACTCCTGCCCAATTGGCTTCTGGAATCTGTGTGGGAGTGGCCAAGGGACAGCTTCTTTTCCTAGGGGTCATAATGGGGGGATGGCTTGGAGCTTGAATGAGTGGTCTCTGTTGTCCATAGACTTGCATGTGAAGCCCATCATGGCACAGGGTAGGTTTGGGGGTGGAAATAGAAGGGGCAGGCAAATCAGAGACTGAGGACCAGGAGCTAAAGGCTGACCTTCCCCACATGTCTACATTCAAGTACTATACTCCAGAGAGTCTGAGAAGTCTAAATTTTAACCTTCGGCCTCAGGTTCTTTTAAAGAACCTAAAATGGCAATGCTAGAGACCCCTTGAGGGTAGAGGTTGCCTGTTTTTGAGTTATGGTAAGGAAAAGCTTTAGGACATGAATTAGGAACTTCATCTAGACTCTTGCCTGGGCCATGAGAATGTTAGGACAGGCCTGCCTAAAATATTCCTGTCTTTCCTAGGTTCTACGGTACAATATCCAGACTCCTTCAAGTGGTTTTTAGGGTCCTACTCCACCTGGCTCTTAATACTTTTTATACTCTTGCATCATCCTTTCATACACCTTGGGTTTCCTACCTGTCTTCATTCAGTGTGGCACTTTCCCTAAGTATCACTGCCTGCCATCTGATTCCCCAAGAGAGAAAAGCAGAGTCACGCTCCATAGTTCTGGTTCCTTCATCCTTATTCCTAATCCATGTCCCACTCTGGAGTCCTTCTACCTCTCATTTCTTTGTAGCCATCTATCTAGTGTGAATTGCTATCATTTTCATGTGGATAACTGCAGAAGCTTGGTCATCCCACATCTACTCTGATCTCATCCAAGCCTGGCTCCACTCTGTCGCTAGAGTAATTTCTTTGATAGTTTATATTGAATCAAGTTACTGTTTGTTTGAAAGTCTGCCAAGTCTACTATGGATAAATACCCAAAGTTTGGTCGCCAGGCTCCGTCTGGTCTGGCCCTGCCTGCCTGTCAGCCTCCCATCATACTTCTCTCCTCTTCATTCTCTATCCCCTAGTCTTACTGCTCATCTCAAAGTTGCTTCCTTAGTCATGTGTACCCCAGGGCGCCATCTTTCAGCTGCCTTCTCAACTGTCTTTCAGAGAAGACATAAGTAGGTTGCCCTGGAACACACCCTTATAGCACAGCATGACTTTTCATCATTATAATTGTCATATGGAACTATATATTCATTTTTGTGATTACTTCACCAGTCTCTCTCTCTCTCTGCTCAATTGCACTACATTCTATAGGTCAGGGGCTATATTTGTTTTGCTCACTGTAACCCTAGGGTTAGGACAATCCCTAACATAAAATTGATGCTCAAAGCATCTTTGTTCAATGGGTGAATGAATCAATGTATGAATATCTATCTCAGTGTGCTTTCCCACAGGGAAGCTGGTATAAAAGGAAAGTAGTAATGAGGTTTTTAAAATTTTTTTAATATTTATTTATTTTTGAGAGAGTGAGAGAGAGAGTGTGTGATCAAGCAGGGGAGGGGCAGAGAGAGGGAGACACAGAATCTGAAGCAGGCTCCAGGCTCTGAGCTGTCAGCACAGAGCCCAATGAGGGGCTTGCCTTCATGAACTGTACTGTGAGATTATGATCTGAGCCAAAGTCAGAAGCTCAATGGACTGAGCCACCCAGGTGCCCTAATTAATTCATCTTCAAATGTCTGGGAGAATTCTCCAGTGAAATCATCTAAGCCTGAAGACTTTTTCTGTTGTTGATAGATTTTTTTAAATTAAAATTTTAATGTTTATTTTTCACACACACACACACACACACACACACACACACACACACACACACACAGAATCTGAAGCAGGCTCTGGGTTCTGAGCTGTCAGAGCCCGATGTGGGGCTCAAACTCATGAACTGTGATATCATGACCTGAGCCGAAGTTGGATGCTTAATTGTCTGAGCCACCCAGGTGCCTCGGGAGTGTTTAATGTTTACTGTTTATTCTGTGTCAAGCACTGTTCTAAATGTTTTATACTTATTAACTCAATATGCACAACATATCTACAAAATATGTCCTTTTATTACCCCCAACTTTACAACTGAGGAAACTGAGGCACAGCAAGGTAAAGGGCCCACTCTTTTAGTGTGGGCTACAGGTAGTGACTTTCTTTCAAAGACTACAGTGTGGAGAAGGGAGAACAAAGAGTAAGTACCTTTGCAGTGGAGGAACTGACAAGTACTACCTCACCCAGGTGATCAAGCTGAATATCCACAGTCATCAACGAGAATAAGTCATATTGATAGTATGTTCCCTTGATATGATGTGATGAAAATGGTGCTTTACCTCTGTGATCTTCCTGTTTGAAACATAAGACTAATCATGAAAGAGACATCAGACAAATCCCAACTGTAGGACATTCTACAGAATACCTGATTCGTCCTCCTCAAAACTGTCAAGGTCATTAAAAACAAAACAAAAAGTCTGAGAAACTGTAAGATCTATGAGGAACCTAAGGAGACATAAAGACTAAATGTAGTGTGGCATGCTGGATAGGATCCTGGAACAGAAACAGGACATTAGTTAGAAACTAAGACAATCTCAATAAAGTATGGGCTTTGGTTAATAAGAATGTATCAATATAAGTTTATTAACTACAACAAATGATTCATTATTACTAAGATATTAATAATAGGGGTGTGGGGTATAAGGGAACTCTCTGTTTTATCTTTTAACATTTTTCTTTATGGACCTAAAACTATTCTGAAAAGTAAAGTTTATGGGGGCGCCTGGATGGCTCAGTCAGTTAAGCGTCTGACTTCAGCTGAAGTCACGATCTCACGGTTTGTGAGTTCAAGCCCAGCACTGGGCGCTGTGCTGACAGCTCAGAGCCTGGAGCCTGCTTCAGATTCTGTCTGTCTGCCTTTTCTCTCTCTGTCTCTCTCTGCCCTTCTGCCTCTTGTGTACCCTCTTTCTCTCACTCTCTCAAAAATAAATAAACATTAAATAATTTAAATAAAGAGTTTTTTAAAGGCAAAGTTACAGAGGTGGTAATGGACATAGCCAAAATTCAGTCCCCTGTTATTAACTGACCATATTTCCTGCTCTTAACCTCTACCTCCCAAATTTCAGTGTTTAAATTTGGCCAAACTAAATACAGATCTGTATTGATTCATGGCAGTTTGACACCCATAGGGGAGCAATCTGGGGGACCTTCAGTTACAGCAGGGACATAGGTGTGCTGTAGGAACAATATTTTAACCAGGTTGAAGCAGGATTGTAGGCAGTGATTAATGGGGACTGGAAACACTCTCTACACTCGGACTGGGTTTGTATAAGGCTGCAAATCAAGGTAACTTCCCAACAACTTAGCTGAGAGAAGGGATGGGCTCATTGCTGATGTCTGGACAGAATGGTCCTCAGTCTTCCTCTGTTGAAACCCTACATTTAATCTCTAATACCCCTGTCATCCATGAAGCTATTCTGATCCTCTCATAAAAAATTAACCCTGGTAGTGTGAAGTCAACAGTGAAAGAACACGGGCTTTAGAATGGATGGAAGGGCATCCTGGCTTATGACCCTAGGCCAGGTATTCAACCTTTTAGATCTCAATTTGTTCCTTGAAGATAGGGATAGAAATTCTTACTTAGGATTATTGTGAACAGTGAAAAGAAGGGAGACTATGAAAGCACTAGTTCACATAGTAAATGTTAAGTAGGACTTAATTCCTTTATTTCCTTTTCACGGTCCTCTTTATGGGGTCAAAGCACAGTTCTGTTATTAAGCCCTGGTTTTAATGCCTTCTATTAGTTCTAAAAATAACTCTGTCAATTCAAGACCACAAACACTTTGAAGGGCAGAATCATGCTTAATTTTTTTTATGTTTTAAGTTTTTATTTAAATTCTAGTTAGTTAACATATGGTGCAATATTAATTTAGTAGTAGAATTTAGTGATTCATCACTTACAACTACACCCAGTGCTCATCACAAGTGCCATCCTTAATCTCTATCACCCATTTAGCCCATCCCCCCGCCCACCTCCCCTCCAGCAACCCTGTTTTTTCTCTATAATTAAGAGTCTCTTTTATGGTTTTCCTCTTTTTTTCCCTGCCTATGTTCATCTGTTTTGTTCCTTAAATTCTACATATGAATGAAATCATATGGTATTTGTCTTTCTCTGACAGACCTATTTCACTTAACATAATATGCTCTAGCTCTATTTATGTTATTGCAAATGGCAAGATTTCATTCTTTTTGATGGCTAATATTCCTGTGTGTGTGTGTGTGTATACACACCACTTCTTCTTTATCCACTCATTAGGCTCTGGACATTTGGGCTTTTACCATAATTTGACTATTGTTGGTAATGCTGCTATAAACATCAGGGTGAATGTGCCCCTTTGAATCAATATTTCTGTACCCTTTGGATAACTACCTAGTAGTACAATGGCTGAATCATAGGATAGTTCTATTTTTAACTTTTTGAGGAACCTCCATGCTGTTTTCCAGAGTAGCTGCACCAGTTTGCATTCCCACCAGCAGTGCAAGAGGGCTCCCCTTTATTTTGATTTGTATTTCCCTGATGGTAAGTGATGTTGAGCATTTCATGTGTCTGTTGACCATCTGTATGTCTTCTTTGGAAACATGTCTATTCATGTCTTTTGCCCATTTCTTAACTATATTATTTATTTTTGGGGTGTTGTCTTTGACAAGTTCTGTATAGATTTTGGATACTAACCCTTCATCAGATATGTCATTTGCAAATATCTTCTCCCTTTGCATAGGTTGCCTTTTAATTTTGCTGATTGTTTCCTTCTCTGTATGGGAAGCTTTTTATTTTGATGAGGTCCCAGTGCATTTTTGCTTTTGTTTCCCTTGTCTCCAGAGACATGTCTAATAACAAGTTGCCATGGCTGAGGTCAGAGAGGTCACTCCCTGTGTTCTCGTCTAAGATTTTGATGGTTTTCTTCTCACATTTAGGTCTTTCATCCATTTTGAATGTATTTTTGTGTATGGTTTAAGACAGTGATCCAGTTTCATTCTTCTATATGTTGCCATCTAGTTTTCCCAACACCATTTGTTGAAGAGACTGTCTTTTTTCAATGGAAAAAATGGATATTCTTTCCCACTTTGTTGAAGATTAGTTGACCATATAGTTGTGGTTCCTTTTCAGGGTTCTCTATTCTGTTCCATTGATATATGTGTCTGTTTTGTGCCAGTACCATATTGTCTTGATAACTACAACTTTGTAATATAGCTTAAAGTCTGGAACTGTGATGCCTCCAGCTTTGCTTTTCTTTTTAAAGATTGCTTTGGCTCTTTGGGATCTTTTGTGATTCCAAACAAATGTTAGGATTGTTTGTTCTAGGTCTACGAAAAATGTTGGTGGTATTTTGATTTGGGTTGCATTAAGAGGCACCTGGGTAGGTCAGTCAGTTAAGCATCCCTACTCTTGGCTTTGGCTGTCATGATCTCCCAGTTCATGAGTTCGAGTCCCACATTAGGCTCTGTGCTGACAGATAGAGCCTGGTTGGGATATTCTCTCTCTCTCTCTCTCTCTCTCTCTCTCTCTCTCTCTCTCTCTCTCTCTTTCTCTGCCCCTCCTCTCTGTCTCTCTTTTCCTCTCTCTCAAAATAAATAAACAAACTTTTAAAAATATGTATAGATTGCTTTGGGTGATATATATATTTTTACAATATTTTTTCTTCCAATCCATGAGCATGGAATGTTTTTCTATTTCTCTGGGTCATCTTTAATTTCATTCATAAGTGTTGTATAGTTTTTGGAGTGCAATTTGTTACCTCTTTGGTTAGATTTATTCCTAGATATCTTATGGTTTCTGATTCAATTGTAAATAGGTAGGTTCAATTACTTGATTTCTCTTTCTGCTGCTTCATTATTGGTGTATAGAAATGCAACAGATTTCTGTGTGTTAATTTTGTATCCTGTGACTTTGCTGAACTAGTGTATAAGTTCTAGCAATTTTTTTGGTGGGGTCTTTCAGATTTTTTTAATAGTTTATTGTCAAATTGGTTTCCATATAACACCCAGTGCTCTTCCCCACAAATGCCCTCCTCCATTACCAACACCTCCTTCCCCACCCCCTCCCCCTTCAACCCTCAGTTCATTTTCATTATTCAATAGTCTCTCAGGTTTTGCATCCCTCTCTCCCCCAACTCTCTTTCTCCCTTTCCCTCCCCATGGTCCTCCATTAGGTTTCTCCTGTTAGACCTATGAGTGGATTTTCTACACAGAGTATCATGTCATCTGTGAATAGTGGAAGTTTGACTTCTTCCTTGCCAATTTGGATACCTTTAATTTTTGTTGTTGTTGTTGTTGTCTGAATGCTGAGGCTAGGACTCCGAATACTATGTTAAATGACAGTGGTGAAAGTAGACATCCCTGTCTTGTTCCTGAGCGAAAATGAAAAGATTTCAGTTTTTACTCATTGAAAATATTAGCTGTGATATTGAAGTGTGTTCCCTCTATTCCTCTGTTGTTGAGGGTTTTTATCAAGGATGGTTGCTGTATTTTGTCAAGTGCTTTTTTTTTTTTGCATTTCTTAGGATCATATGGTTCTTTTTCTTTTATTAATGTGGTATATATCATGTTGATTGATTTATGAATATGGAGCCATGCTTGCAGCCCAGGAATAAATCCCATTTGATCATGATGAATCATTCTTTTAATGTACCATTGGATTTGTTAGTATTTTGTTGATGATTTTTGTATCCATGTTCATCATTTTAGTGGGATCTTTGTCTGATTTGGGAATATAGGTAATGTTGGCTTCATAGAATGAATTTGGAAGTTTTTCTTTCATCTATTTTTTGGAACAATTTGAAAAGAATAGGTATTAGATCTTAAATGTCTGTTAGAATACCCCTGGGAAATCATCTTCCAGGACCCCTGGAAGATTCTGGACTTTTGTTTGTTGGGAGATTTTGATTACTGATTCAGTTTCTTTGCTGGGTATCAGTTTGTTCAAATTTTCTATTTCTTCCTGTTTCAGTTTTGGTAGTATATAGGTTTCTAGGAATTTATCCATTTCTTCTAGATTGCCCAATTTGTTGGCTATATATAAATTTTCCTAATAAGCTCTTAAAATTATTTGTATTTCTGTGGTGTATATTGTGATCTCTCCTCTCTCATTTGCAATTTTATTTATTTTAGCCCTTTCTCTTTTGATAAGTATGGCTTGGGATTTATCAATATTTTAATTCTTTGTATGAACCAGCTTCTAGTTACATTGATCTATTTGTTCTGCTGTCTGTTTTGTTGTTGTTTCTGTATCATTTATTTCTGCTCTAATCTTTATTATTTCCTTCTTTCCTTCTGCTAGCTTTAGGCTTCATTTGTTGTTCATTTTCTAAATCCTTTAGGTATAAAGTTAGGTTGTATATTTCAGACGTTTCTTGCTTCTTGAGGTAGACCTGTATTGCTATACACTTCCTTCTTAAGATTGCTTTTGCTGTATCATAAAGGTTTTGAACCATGGTGTTTTCATTTGTTTCCATGTATTTTTTAAATTTCTTCTTTAATTTCCTGCTTAACCCATTCATTCTTTAGTAGTATGTTCTTTAACCTTCACATATTTGTGATATTTCCAATTATTTTCTTGTAGTTGACTTCAAGTTTAATAGTGTTGTGGTCAGAAAATACACATGATATGATATCAGTTTTTTAAATACTTATTGAGACCTGATTTGTGACCCCATATGTGAACTCTTCTGGAGAATGTCCCATGTGCACTAAAAAATAATGTGTATTCTGCTGCTTCAGGATGAAGTGTTCTGAATGTATCTGTTAAGTCCATCTAGTCCATTGTGTTATTCAAAGCCATTATTTCCTTGTTGATCTTTTGCTTAAATGTTCTGTTCATTCCTGTCAGTGGGGTGTTAAAGTCTCTTACTATTATTGTATTATTATCAATCAGTTTCTTTATGTTTGTTTTTGTTTTTTATATAGTTGGGTTCTTCCAAGTTGGGTGCACAAATATTTACAATTGTTAAATCATCTTGTTGGATAGACCCCTTAATTATGATATAGTGCCCTTCTTCATCTCTTGATACGGTCTTTGGTTTAAAATCTAGTTTGTCTGATAACCAGTATTGCTGCTCTGGCTTTCTTTTGACATCCATTAGCATGATAGATGGCGCTCTCTCCCTTCACTGTCAATCTGCAGGTGTCTTTAGGTCTAAAATGAGTCTCTTATAAGAAGCATATTGATGGATCTTTTTTTTAAAACCTATTCAGACACCCTCTGTCTTTTGAATGGAACATTTAGTCCATCTACATTCAGAGTGATTATCGATAGATAGGAATTTAGTGCCATTGTATTACTTATTAAATTGTTATTTCTGGAGATTTCCTCTGTTCCTTTCTAGTCTGTGTCACTTTTGGTCTTTTCCATTCAAAGAGGCTCCTTTAACATTTCTTGCAGGGCTGCTTTAGGGGTCATAAACTCCTTTAGCTTCATTATTGTCTGGGAAATTGTCTTCTATTCTGAATGATAGCCTTGCTGGATAGAGTGTTCTTGGATGCATATTTTTCCCACTCAGCATGTTGAATATACCATGCTACTCCCTTCTGGTATTCAAGTTTCTGTGGATGGATCTCCCACTAACCTTACTTGTCTTCCCTTGTAGGTTAGGGACTTCTCTTCCCTTGAAGATTTCAGGATTTTTTCCTTAACTCTCTATTTCGCAAAGTTTACTACTAGATGTCCTAATGTTGGCTGCCTTTTGTTGATTTTGATGAGAGTTCTTTGTGCCTGCAGGATTTGGATGTCTGTTTCCTTCCCCAGATTAGGGAAGTTTTCAGCTATAATTTCCTCAAGTAAACCTGCTTCTCTTTCCCTTTCCTCTTATTCTGGGACTCGTAATAATACAAATGTTATATGCTTTATAGAATAGCTGAGTTTCTTTAGCCTGAATTCATGATCCAATATTTTTCTTTCCCTTTTCTTTTCAGCCTCATTATTTTTTATAATTTCATCTTCTATTATAACCTATTCATTCCTCTGCTTCTTCCATCCTGTGGTCAGTATATCCAGTCTATTTTACATCTCACTTACAGCATTCTTTATTTCAACCTCACTAGTTTTTAGGTCTTTAATCTCAGTGGTAAGGAACCTTCTGGTCTCCTCCATGCTTTTCTCAAGCCCAGCTGGTATCTGTATGGTTGTTGTTTTAAATTCTGGATCAGGAGTATTACTTATATCTGTTTTGATTAGATCCCTGGCTGTGAACTTTTCTTGAATGAATTCCTCCATCTTACATTTTGTCTAGGTCTCCGTCTTCTCTGTGTTAGGAAAGCCTGCTATGTTTCCTAAGAATAATGGTTATATAAAGAAGAGGTCATATACTGTCCAGGGCCTGATGCTTTAGGAAGTATTTCTGGTATATGCTGTGTGCACTCTGCTGCTATGTTTTAGCTGCTTTTTCCCTCCTGTCAGTTCTCTGCAGGGGAGTGTCTTTTTAACTAGGTGGGTTCTGATCTCCTTATTAAGAGGCCTCATGCTTTCCACTGAAGCTGAAGTTTTGCAGCACTTTATGGTCAGTATACTTGGTATGTGTGTGGGAGTTTGTGCTGGTCTTCTGGGGGAGGGACCTAGTGCCCTGTGTTCTCAGGCACACTTGACCCAGTAAAGATGCACCTGCAAAGCACATGGGCACAGGGCTGGGTGTAAGTGGCTGAGGCCTCCACTGTTGTCACTGTGCTGCTCATGGACTGAAGTTGGTCCATGCTAAATAGGAGGGGGGAAATGGCGCCAAGTCTTTCCCTTGTCCCCAGAGAGGGGTGTTCACACCTGCACTGTCTGAGAAGCCCTCACAGAAGAGCAAACAATCTCCCATTATGTGTCCTAGTCATCCCTTAGATCTCTTCCTTCACCCTGTCTCCCCGCTTTCTGCCCACCTGGCAGCATAGTGCACCTGTGTTTTATCTCAGACACACTGGCTGAATTTCAAAACTCCAAACTAGGTACCTGGTGTGGCACAAACCCATGCTGGTCCTGTGGGGGAGAGTCTCCCACACTGGGGCTGCTGCCAGTTTGTCCCAGAAGGGCAGTTGCACCAATACGCAGGAGCTTTGAGTTAGAGTAAAGTGTAACAAAAAGCCTGGGTCTAGGTTAGTCACCCTTACAGATGTCTCTGCCCCTATGTTTAAGGAGCAGGGGAGCACAGTGGTACCCATTGGCTCTTTTGTCCCCTGAGAGGCCATGCCGCTTCTCCCAGATGCACTCCAAGAAGGGGGAACATCTCTCCCAGTGCATCCCAGGGGATCCTCACATCACACTGTCCACTCCTGGGCCTCTCGCCTCCTTCTCCACAGGAGTGCCTCTGTGCCTGCTGGGCTCCACACCAGCCAAGGTGTGGACTTCTAAAACTTGTTCTTTGAGGGGCGCCTGGGTGGCTTAGTCAGTGAAGCATCCCAGTTCAGCTCAGGTCATCATCCTAGAGTTGGTGTTTGAGCCCTGTGTCAGGCTCTGTGCTGACAGCTTGAAGCCTGAACTTGCTTGGGATTCTGTGTCTCTTTCTCTGTGTGCCCCTCCTCCCTCTCCCTCTCCCTTCCTCCCTCTCTCTCCCTCTTTCTCTCTCTCTCAAAAAAAAATCAAATAAATAAATAAAATAAAACTCCATTCTTTGAGCTCTGCTGATTATAAAAACACATGATAATCAGCCCCTCTCATTTTCCCAGTGGCTTCTTTGATGAAGTGTTTTCCTTGTGCAATCTTCTGTGCGCTGCTCTCTCCTGCCCTCCTTT
Source organism: Suricata suricatta (assembly GCF_006229205.1). Taxonomy (NCBI): domain Eukaryota; kingdom Metazoa; phylum Chordata; class Mammalia; order Carnivora; family Herpestidae; genus Suricata; species Suricata suricatta. Next base: position 103,852,639 of record NC_043704.1, on the reverse strand, counting down.
CCCACCCTGCCTCTCTCTGTGATCAGGTATCTCTCCCCTCCACAGCATCTGAGATCCTTTTCTCCCTCAAATCACATCTCTGCATCTCCTACCTTCCATGATGTGGCCTCTTCTCTCCCTCTTTTGTCTAGTTTGTTCTCTCAGTCCTCAGATTGCTCTCTTCCATGGTAAGAGTGAAGTGATACTTATCTAGCTGTGGTTTGAGGAACGAGGCAAGTATAGGGTCTTAGCCATCTTAGCTCTCCAACAAAATCATGCTTAATTTAACTTTGTACCTCTAATGCCTGAAACAGAGCAGTGTACGTTCTGAACAAATGATCAGTTTAACTAAACTGAATTGAATTTAATTAAGCTGATTGAAAAACCTGGGTGTTTTTCAAGTGATTCTTACTGTTAGGGAATTAGACAAAAGTGGATAAGCCCACCCAGTAACCCTGGGAGCTACCTAAGGCTTTCTTTCTATCTAAATAGATATTGTCTTAGCCAGCATACTGACATTTATTTTCATTGGTTGACAAAGGACTTTGATCACAAACTGTTAATAAAATGCTTCCAAGTTAACAGAAATGAGCTCACCACTGCCTCAATGTGCCTGTTTCAGCCTAGGCCGATCGTACTTGGAGGGCAGAAAACTAAGGAAAGCCAAATACCAGTGATTAACACAGGTGGGTCAGCCAGTGATTGATGACCTCTAGCGGGAAGCTCTGAGTGTATTCACTTGGCCATTAACCACTCTGGGCACTGGTGCTGTCTCTTTGACCCCTGTGTGTCACAGATTAGGGGGGACCAAGGTGAGGCAAATGGATGTGATGCTGACATACTTATGTTAATTTGGTAATAAGGAATTCCGTGCAATTAGTAAGCATGTTTTGAGTTCCTGTTGTTGGCAGAGTATCATCATCAACAAGAGAATATGATATATTATCCAAGCCATGGTTCATCTGGATGGAATAAGCTACTGCCTTCTTCATTTATATAATGAATAGGCCAAGTTTCTACTCTACAGAAGGAGTTGGTGGACTGTAGTAAGGGCACAGGCTTTAGGGTTCTGGCTCTACTGACCAGCTGTGGAACTTGGGCCAGGTAGCTTATCCCTCTATCTGTTTATGCATCTGTGTTATCTTGATTTTTATTTGCAGTGAGTCCTCATGACAATGGTTATAAAGGCTCCTAGCATAGTGCCTGGTACAAAAGAAGCACTTAGAAAACCATAGTTGTTTTAAGTCTTGGCAGTATTTATTCATTTAATCATAAAATAATCTGTTGACATTTCAAGACTGAGCTTCCCAGGTTGTATGTTATTCTCAGGGTGAACATCAATTTCACATGATTTGCATTTATTAAACTCTAGAAATGGAAAGACTGGTTGTTCTTGGAAACACATGCATAATAAATCTGGTTGTGTTAGTTGAGAAGAAGGTGGCAATTAGAGAATTTTATCAAATCTATTATCAGTAATTACAAAGTATAGCTTGAACTGTTATCAAAACTGTAAAGGAAAGTCACATTATTGATAGCATGCTTATTAACTCAGTGGGAATGACACTTAATTAAAAACCAGTAGGGGGTTGCCTTTGGGTTTTCTGTACACTGTGTACCAAAGATTTTGCTGCAATGCAGAAGTATAATAAATGCTTCTCATTTAATCTGGGAGTTCTGTAACTCCACAGTGCTTATTTATGTGATAAATGGTTATCATTGATCTCTCATAAGTTATTACTGCTGTCTATTTAAAAAGAGACCTCGGTCACTTTTATTATACTGTATTTGAAAGGCTGTAGAGGGAAATATTGGAAATCATTGCTTTCTGGTTACCATCTTCATAAACCTATAAAGCAATTTGGAATTTTTTTTCAAATTTCATTTTGGCTAAATAAACCATAGCCTAGTGAGATGATTCTGTTTTATTATCAGGCAAAGGTACGTGTTAAAATTCATGGGATAGTAAGTTGAGGTTACCAGAGAATACATTCAAAAGAAAAATTTTGGAGGCTGTGAATTTTAAGTACATTCTAGGACTGAAAATTAGTAATAACTGAGATTAGAATTGGTTGTAGATATATCTACATATGAGCCAGAGAAATGGATACAAGTCTAGACATGAAGAATTCTAGATAAGAATATTCTTATCCATCTCATAATGGAATGGATATTAGAAATATGTTTTTTCTTTTCTTGTTATCTAGGAATACACAAGCAGAGTTCACAAATATTTTTCTAGTAATGGCTGTTGGAATTTCGCTTCTAAAGTTTGAGTTTTGTCTGCACATTCCACATTTTTTGCAGTGTTGGTACGTTGTCCCTTGTTTTTAGACTTACCTCCCTCCTGGTTATGTTATTGCCTGGACTCTGGTGGGAGAGATCTTTCACTACCATTCTCATTTTCCAGTCTACAAACATTTTAGTCCATCAAATAAGCTTCCCCAAAGTTCCACTCTGAATAGATGATTCCTCCTTCTCTCTCTAAATACACAGGACACTTCTTCCCACAATGTCTTATGACTGGCTTTCTTCTACTTCATGATACAGACTGACTCACCTTTTTCTACCCACCTCTCACACAAATCTCAACGTATTCCTCCATCTTCTATCCAAATGGGGTTCACCTTCTTTCCTGAACACATGTACACTTTGCTTTCTTTCCTCTGTGTTTTTGTGTCTCCTATCCATCAGCCCTGAAACACCTTTTTATCCCTGTCTTCCTCTGCTAATATCCTGTCCATTGGTAAAAATAACATGAAGTGCAAACCCATGACATATTCAATGACAACACATTTTTTTACTCTAATTAGAAAAATCACTAAAACAATATTATGCTAATTTGGAAAATAAAGAAGAAAAATTACAATAAATCTATGATGTAATTATTAATATTTTCATTAAAAATTTGAGGGGCAGCTGAGTGGCTCAGTTGATTAAGCGTCCGACTTTGGCTCAGGTCATGATCTCGCAATTTGTGAGTTTGAGCCCCGCATCAGGCTCTGTGCCGACAGCTCAGAACCTGGAGCCTGCTTCACATTCTGTGTCTCCCTCTCCATCTGCCTCTCCCCCATCACACTCTGTCTCTCAAAAATAAACATTAAAATTTTTTTAATTTGAGATAATAGTGGATTCTCATGCATTTTTAAAAAGTAATACAGAGAGACCTCGTATACTTTTCACACAGTTTTCCCCAGTGTTAACATCCTGCATAGCTACAGTGCAAACAGGAAATTGGTGTTGCTACAATCCACTGAGTTTATTTGAGTTTTATCAGTTTTATATACCCTCCTTTGACTCTGTGTATCTGTGTATACATGTGTGCTTTGTGTGTATGTACCTATGTGTGTATTTAGTTCTATGCAGTGTTTCCATATGTATAAATTAGTGTGACCACTGCCACAGTCAAGACCCAGAACAGGACTGTCATAAAGATCCCCAGTGTTGCTCTTCTACGGCCCCAGTCACCTCCTTCCCTTGCCCTGCGTAACCTCTGGGAATCACTAAGCTGTTCTCCAGCTCTATAATTGTTATTTCAGGAATGTTATGTAAGTGTAATCATAGGGTAAACAGAAACCTTTGATAGGACTTTTCAGATGTTTGCTGAAACATTTGGTTATGTAAGAACCACCATTGTCCTTATGGCATCTTCAAGACAGTCTGTGCTGCTCACTGTTGCCTATACAACATGCAGAGACAGGCCATGCAGAGACAGGATGTGACGGAATGCAATTCCTGGGAATTAGCAGATGTTTTAGGGAGAGCTTTGATTTTCAAGGACCACAGATTTGGTGGATGTTTGAGCCCCTCGTACCTAGGTCTCTGAGGGCAAGAAGGGCATAGCCGATATTTGACATGGAGTGCATTTTGGTTACAGCACTTGCTGGCTCTGTATGATGAGCTTCCTCATCTGTAAAATATGGGTGATAATAATGTCAACCTCCTAGGGTTGAGAGGAAGATGAAATATATACATTATATATCTTTTCTGGCACGTAAAGTCTGAAACATAATAGCTCCTCAGATGTCATAGAACATCCGCTGTATGCCAGGAAGTGCCAGGTCAGATAAGATGGTGAGCCAGGCTGGATAGATCTCTATATAATATCCATTTAACCAAAAGTGGAATGTGTTTTCAGATGACATATGGAAGCAGGACTAGAGTGTAATCTAGTCTGATGTACTTTTCTACAAAAGTAGAGGTTTTAAGTAGAATCATACTTTTCCTGGTTAAGATCTTTTTATAAAATGCATCCTTCCTTTGTTACCATTTAGCAATCTCTTCCATGTTGTTAATTGACAAAGATTGCAATCCCTTGCTCAGAAGATGCTAGAGATTTAGGAATAGTTTTGTATCACGCCTTTAACATTATGTAGTCTACAGCTTTACTGGGTGATCTTTTTTTTTTAGAAGGCATGCCATTCAAACAGCAGCACTCAATGAACTAGATGTTAATTCTTATCTCTGTTTATAAGTTCTTAGGGAAACATAAAATTTAGACTAGTGATTAAAGATATATACAAACTTACTAAGAACTATCATAACAAATACCTGTTAGTGACTTTCTCATTTTAGGTTTCACATATTATCCATCAGTGCTTAATCTTCTCTACTTTGCTAACTTACATACCAGGAAGCCCCCACACTGTATATTGCTTATTCCCTTCGCTTTGCTTGATCAAGGACATTAATTATCACCTACTTTTTAGAAGAAAAGTGTTAATTGCTTCTTTGATCCCTAGCAACTTCATCTGTACAATAAAACTAAAATCTAACTTTCTTACTCCTCAGAGTTATTTTAGGGAACAGATATGGTAAAGTATGTAAAAGAATTGGTAGCAAAAGGCTTGCAAATGTGGGGTAGCATAAGCATGGTAAAGAGGAATGAACACATCTTTGGAACCAGAATTCTGGGTCCAAATACCAGCCCGGTCATCCTGTATAGATTGTGTAACTTGGAACAAGTAATTTAACAACTCTGAGCCTGTTTCCTGATATGTCAAACAGGAATGCCATTGCTTAAATATGTCTTTCTTAGGGTTGTGTCTGGTTACTCTTCATGCCCTCTTCCTTACAGCCCCAATGCTTTTCTCTATGCCCTGAGCATCTGATACTTGTGAATGAATCATGGAGACTCACTTGCCTTCAGCTTGGCCAGTAAGAACCACTGGCAGAGCAGATGGTGATAGGAAAGAGAGGCTGGGCAATCCTTTGATCCCTCCAGCTTTTGTCTAGCGTCTGACAAAGATTGCATCCTTCCTCGAACTCAGTGCTCTGGACCACCTCTCCCACAACAGTTACAGTTCTCTCTGTGCTCCAGGAACACCATCTTTTTCTAGGGTGTGGTAACAGCTTCCTAATGTTGTTAGTCCCTGGATACCTTGCCGCCCCTTACTAGTTCCATTAACCTCATGTGTACCTCTGTACCCTTCATTAAGGTCTGTTCCTTTAAACCAGCTGTGCTGATTATTCTTGTTGGGATCCCAACTTGTAGATGTGGGAAGGGATTAAATTTAAACAGGAATGAATATTATTTAGCTTGGCTCTGGCACATAATAATAAACATGGGTTTTCAGGCTCTCATTTGTCTATTCTGTTTGGCTTCATTTTTGTGCAGAAACTTTTTAATCTCATGGCTTACATCAAATCTACTCTTTTACACTAAACACATAAAATAAAGTAAACCTGATTTTTCATACAGAGATTATGTTCTCATGGATTCTTTTCTGCCAGCCCTTCCAGCAAATTCCCAGGCCCTCTTCCCCATCCTAGTTTATTGTAAACTATAATTTTTTTTGTACTAAGTGTGCTACTTAGCCAAGCTTCTTCTCAAGTTTTTATACCTTGTATTTTGACTGAGAAATTTTGTTATTGTTGATTTTAAGATTTAGGCTCAGAACTGGAAGCTACCTGGGGGTCATCTCGTTCAGCTTCCCTTCTATACACAATCTCAACAACACTCCTGGCAAATGGGTACCCAGTCTTTTCAAACTCTAGGTAATTAAGGAATATGATATGGGGAAAAAATGAAAAACTCAACCCCTTCCCCCATGATATCTAGGCATAGATTAAGATGCTACCATTTGAATATCTTTCTGGTTAGATTTTTCTTCTTCCTTAAATGATTGAGTGAGAACAATTAAATTTACAAATCTCTTTTGGTACTTGCAAGTGATTTTTTTAATTATAAGGTTTCTAGGAAGAAAAAGATATGCAAATAATGAAGTTGCATGACCAGAGACAAATAATATGATCGCCAGTATTCAGAGTCTAACTCAAGTATGCTTCCTGCCTTTTGATGCTTAGATTCCTGGGATTTTAGAGATGGAAGGATTCTTACTGATCACCAATCAATTCCTCCTTACAGATAAGGCAATGGAGGCTTAAAGTTAGGAACTGACTTGCTCATTTGGAAAGACATCATTTATAGTTTTTTTAGGGATCATGAATTACAAAAACATTATCTAAGTGTTGCTATTGACCTCAGGACCTTGAGTAAAGAGTGATATTCCCATTTCCACTCACTCTTTTGGAAAGAAAAACAGAAATTTGAGAATGCTGACCCACTATTAAGAAAATCAGGATTCCTGTGCGTATGCGTATGTGCTCATGTATGCATGCTTGCTTTCTTTGTTTTTGTTTTTTTCTAACAACTTCTAAGAACTGTACTCTTTGGTTCCAGTTTTTCTGGAATTTGTATGTGTGCATTCTTTTATTCTTTTCTTTTAACAGCATTATGTTTGACCTAATCCATGGCATTAGCTTGTGTGAAAATTTATAAATGCAATAAAGAAGTGAAGTATGCAAGCAAAGCAGGCACTTTTACTCATCATATTAGTACTGTCCCAAGGTCCAGGTCACATGAGGTTCTCAGGGAACAATGAAACAGATTGAGACTGGAACAAGAAATAATTGACTCTAAAATTCTTAGAGAACCTTTAAAAAATGAAATTAATAAATATTTAATTAAACATCTCCTAAAATAACATATGTCAACTTCATTAAGTGTTCAATTTAGTGTGTATAAAATTTCATTATATTGTAAAACATTTGACAATGAGGTGTTCTTTCACAAGTTCCTAGGTATGCATGATAATTGCCATGAAATCATTGACATTCTAAATTAAATGAGTTTTTGAGCTAAATAATTTTCAAGATAAAAGTACAAATATTCTTGTTCATTTTTCTGCAGAGAAAATTATATTTAATGTGTGATATAGGTGATATTTATGTGATGTGGGCTTTAGCCTCTTAAAATATTAAAATATGTGGGACCTTTAAGGGACTTAAAATATGGCCAGGGGATGACAAGGGGGAGAAACATATTATAGTTTGTTAGAATGGGATTCTCTAGCAGCACCCTGCTAATGTAGCATTAGCAGTGTAGAAGAAAGTTGTGGTCATTGCTTCTGCTAACAGATTGTATTAATTATCTCTTGCTGTGTAACAATAAATTGCCACACACTTAATACCTGAAAACAACACATTAATTATCTCACAATTTTTATGAAGCAAGATTCAAGGCATCCTTTGAATGGGTCCTCTGTTTAGGGTCTTATAAGCTGCAAACTGTCAACCAGGTTATGTTCTCTTCTACAGCCTTGACTGGGATAAAATCTGCTTCTGAGCTCATTCAGGTTGTTTGTAGAATCCATTTTCTTGTGGTTGGACAGGATGGAGGGCCCACCTTCTTGATAGATACTAGCTGGAGGCCGCCCTTGGCTTTTGGGGGCTGCCCACCGTTCCTAGAGACTGCCTTCTGTTCCTTGTCTTGCTAGTTTTCCCAGTACAGCTGTTTACTTGATTAAAGTCAACAAGGAGAGTCTCTAGTGTAAATCTGATAAAGCAAGACAGCCTTATATACCATAATGTAATTATAAGAATAGCACATTACTTTTACCATTAGAAACAAGTCATAAGTCCTTTCTACATTCAGGGGGAGGTGATTGTACAAAAGTGTGAACACCTTCTACAGGCTTCTGGGTATGGAATAAATAAGTCATGAAGATTAAAGGCATAGCACAGGGAGTATAGTCAGTGGTACTGTAATAGCATTGTATGGTGACAAATAGTGGCTATACTTGTGAGTATTGCATAATGTATAGATTTATTGATTCACTATGTTGTACACCTGAAACTAATGTAACATCACATGTCAACTATCCATCAATTAAAAAAAGTATGGTAGGGTGGGGCTCCTGGGTGGGTCAGTTGGTGAAGCGTCTAACTTTAGCCTAGGTCATGATCTCGCCATTCCCAAGTTCGAGCCCTGCATCAGGCTGTATGCTGACAACTCAGAGACTGGAGCCTATTTCAGATTCTTTGTCTCCCTCTCTCTCTCTGCCCCTCCCCTACTCACACATTCTCTCTCTCATACAAAAACAAATAAACATTAAAAAATTAAGAAAAAAGGGTGGGCTCAGTTAGTAAAACAACTGACTTTATCTTGGCTCAGGTCATAATGTCACAGGTTTGTGAGACTGAGCCCCAATTTGGGGTCTGTGCTGACAGCCCGGGGCCTGCTTGGCATACTCTCTCCACCCCCTCTCTCTCTGCCCCTCCTCCCTCAGATGCATGCTTATGCACTCTCTCAAAATAAATAAACATTAAAAAATAAAGTGTGAACACATGAAAGTGGGGAGCATGGGGCAGCCACCTTAGAAGCTGTACAACAGTGGAGAATGCTAAGAATCTGTTCATTTGCATGAATTGGTTGTTTCTTTGATTTGGCATTTACAACAGTTCTGCTTGTGAACAGAGTCATAAAACAAATTTAGAGCAATCAGAACCACACTTCTACCAAAAGCTTACACATGCCCTGTTCAGTAGTGGCCTTTTCTGTCCTTGGCACCCTTGGCAGAGGGCTTGCTAGCCTCCAAATGGTTAACATTTCCCCCGAAAGTAGCATACTCAAACTTGCCTTTATATCCATCTAAGTGATGAGCTCCACTCCCATCAGCAAAAATTACCCACACCTTACTCCATTCCCTTGGGTCCCTATAAGCAATTGGGAAAACTGTTCTTATAAAGCAGCAAAACTCAGGTATTCAGAGTTGATAATGACCTTATTTGTTATCCAAATTGCATTTTCATGATAATAGGGGGCAACACTGTGTCAGTCCAGGGTTGTAAGAATTATAAGAGTTTTAGATACTGAGGCAAGCCTCCTGGGAATATATTTGTGCACATTATGACAAATGCAAACCTAGAGAATTACACTTCTAGGACAGTTGGCTTGTGCTCATGGGAACAGGTACTCTGGCAAAAAAAGAAAAAGGAAAACGATTGTCTTCTAAGGAATTATGTGAAGCCAGTTAGACCAACACTTGTTCTTATGCCTTTGAGCAGCTTTGCTGACTACAGCCATCTTTCAATTTATACTTTGTCCTAATTTTTGTGCTTATCCTTTGGATTTGACATTTCTTGTAAGTCTTACTTGGTATTGGTCTCTGGTCTCTCCATAACTATTTTCCTCTCCAGGTAAAGTTTGTCTGTATTACCCATGCTTTCCTGGCATCTGATCTCACCTGAACCCCAGTTTTGACCCAACCATCCCCTGTAGGCACTGAAGGTTATAATGACTTTATCCCAGGATGCAGCCCCATGATGGAAATATTGGAGTATGTGATTAGGATATCATTGCTTGCTGCCCAAACCAAATCTCAGGAGCAGAATACAATAAGGATGTATTTCCCATTGACAGAAGGATAATGCAGGCATTCTTGGTCAGGCAGCCCTCCAATAGATACAGTGATGCTGGCACCCATGCTCCTTCCATCTTTTGGCTCTACTACCTTAAACACAAGCTTCCTCCATTACTATGTTTATCTGGATTAAGCCATTGAAAGGGAAGGATTATGGAAGGTTGTGCATAGAAGGAGTTATGAGCTAAGATTGCAGTAATATCAATCACTTCTCACTTTCACTGGCCATACCCAATGCAAAGGAGTCTGGGAAATGTGATGTATATGGCCAGAAAGAAAGGAATATTTAGCTAGAGTTTCTGTTGCATAGTTGTTTTGGCAGCCATGAACTTGTGCCCATATACATGTTGGGAAAAAGTAGTGGGCAGCATCTTTGAAGGAAAGGACAATAACCAGTGGTTTATTTATTGAACATTTATGGAGAGCTTCATTTGTTTCAGATACTGCTCAAAGTATATTAAGCAATAACTCATTTAGTTCTTGTAAAACCTTATAGAGTAGGTCCAATTATCCTCATTTACATGGAGATGGGAAAACTTAGGCCCAGAGTAGTTTGGCAGATTGCTCAAGGTAGTAGTAGCACCAGTCAGTGACAGGAATGAGGATTTGAACCCAAGTATCCTGGCTTCAGAGTCTATGTTTTACCGGTAGCCTGTATAGATTCTCCCAACTTTATTAGTACTGTGACTCTCTCATCAGAGTAAACTCTTTTTCTTTATAAAGAAATTGGGTATTTAGTACAGCTCTGAGGAAAGGCAGTATCACTCTCATTAAATTGATAATACAATATAGTTCACAAAGGTTGAGGAACCTCCTCTAATAACACAGAGGGTAAACTGCCATGTCTCTGTGGGAAGATTTCTGCTTTGTATTAAATTTGACATTTCTCAGGGCCACATCTGGGTTTTGTTGGTGGAGTTTTAAGGGTGGTCCCTTCAGAGAGCATTTTGGTGCTACTTTATAAGCAAAGAATGGGAAAGCATCATCTGAGGTAAAAAACTCACTTAATCCAAGAAAGGTAGGGCAAGGTCAGGATTATGACTTAACTTCAGATGTTGTCACCTTCAAGCTGTCTTGTGGTCTTCAGCATCGTAGGAATTAACAGTACAAATACCAAGAATGTTTCTGTGTCAGGTGATGGTAGCAATCACTGGTATTAAGGACTGTGATAAAGCTTTAGAAAATCCTTTGCATGACTCAAGTTTACTTATTGTTGAATAATAATATCCAGAGCTATTGATGTAATCTTCATACTTCTTTATGAGTAAAGGTTACAAAGAGTATTCATGAATATTCCACAGCCAGTGATCTGACCTTTATACTTCATATGGCAATCTATGAATAATACCTAAGGATTTGTTTTTTAAACATTTATTTTTTTGAATTTTTATATTTTCATCAAATTCACCATTGGACAATGATGCCTTTAAAAACAAAATAAAAAATTTGGAACAGTATCTCTGATTTATCATTTTAATTACACTTTTGAAATAATCTCTAGCTTTGCTATTATTTATTTTTAGCTTATTGACTGTTAGCCCATGCAGGCTTCTATAGTAAAATGCTAGCAACTGGCAGCTTATCAAGCACAGACATTTATTACTTACAGTTCTGGAGGCTTGGAAGTCCAGAATCATGGTGCTGGAGGATTCCATGCCTGGTGGGGACTTACTTCTTTATTGATGGCTGCCTTCCTTCTGTACTCCCATGGCAGAAGGGGCAAGGGAGTTCTGTCAGACCTCTTTTAAGGGCACTAATCCCATTTATGAGGACACCATCCTCATAAACTAATCACCTCCCAAGGACCTCACCTTTTAATACCATCATATTCAGGGCTAGGTTTCAAAATTTTGGGTGGACACAACATTCAGACCTTTTCATTTTAAGTTTCAGACCACATACCTAATCTCTTTGGAGTAAGTTGTGAGCATATTGGTTCCTATTTTATAAATGATATGATTGTAACATCAATAAGAAATGACTCTGCTTAGGGCACCTGGGTGGCTCAGTTGGTTAAGTGTCCAGCTTCAGCTCAGGTCATGATCTCACAGTTTGTGGGTTTGAGCCCCGTGTCGGGCTCTGTGCTGACAGCTAGCTCAGAGACTGGAGGCTGCTTCAGATTCTTTGTCTCCCTCTTTCTCTGACCCTCCCCTGCTCACACTGCCTCTCTCTGTCTCTCAAAAATAAATTTAAAAACATTAAAAAAAAAATGACTCTGCTTTAGTGAGTCTACTTTTTTTTTTTATCTCTGATGTTTTCAATGTAAAAAGTATAATGAATCTCTTTTTAAAAAAACAACAGAGTTTTGGGGCACCTGGGTGGCTCAGTTGATTAAGAGTGCAACTTGGCTCAGGTCATGATCTCTAGGTTCATGAGTTTGAGCCCCGCGTCAGGCCTCCATGCTGACAAATATGACAACGGCCTGGAGCCTGCTTCGGATTCTGTGTCTCCCTCTCTCTCTCTGCCCCTTCCCAGCTTGTGCTCTGTCTCTCTCGGTCTCTCAAAAATAAATAAATGTTGCAATGACACTCAAAACAGAAAAGCAAAGTAAAAAATCAAAACACCAACTTCTGAGTGTCATTGCAACTACTGTATTGTAAAGGATGGAAAATAATTGCATATGTTAAAAAATATGAAACTTTATAAAAATAATAAAAAAAAGAAAAAAAATAAAAATAAAATATTCTAAATAAAGACTTTCTGTGCACTTTAAAAAATATTAGTATAAAAATAAAAGTTTAGGCAGCAGATTAACATTAGAGGATACAGAAATGTAGTAACTCAATATCAAAAACAAATTCAAATAGAAGAATAATTATTGTGATTTTCACTTTTTTTTCAATTTGATTTTTTTTCCTTTCTAAAAATTTTTTATTTAAATCCAAGTTAGTCTACATATAGTGTAATAATGGTTTCAGGAGTAGAATTTAGTGATTCATCACTTGCATGTAACAGCCAGTGCTCATCCCAACAAGTGCCCTCCTTAATGCCCATCACCCACTTAGCCCATCCCCCACCCAACACCTCTTTAGCAACCTCCATTTATTCCCTGTACTTAAAAGTCTCTTACGGTTTTTCTTCCTCTCTGTTTTTATCTTATTTTGATTTTCACTTGTTTTGATGTGATCAGCATGCACTGTAAGTCATCAGTTTTGAACTATGATGATCCTTCTAGCTAAGTACCAAGATCAAATAGGCTTGGAATAAGACTTTCAATAGTTTATCACATAAGTAAACTGATATTTGCAAATGTAATAATATGTGTTTCATCAAATTGAGTCTAATAGTGGTACCATTAATATTAAAATTAATATAATCATAAAGTTATATTATAAAATATAATTCTTTAGCTTAATTTCCTTGCTTAATTTCTATTTTTTTAATTGAAATTATTAAATATTCTATACTGTAATAATTGTATAATTTATAAACTAATAAATATACATATACTCTGGAAAAAAAATAAATAAATGTTAAAAAAATTTAAAACAACAACAAAGTTTTCTTAACCTTAACGATATTACTTCCCAGTCTTTTGGCTAAGATCAGGTGTTAACCTTAATAATACTTCTTAAAGGCAAACTTTAAAAGCAAAACAGATGGGCACAGAATTTTATCATTCTGGTATTTCTATGTATCTCCCTTTTGTCTTTATATATACACCAAAATTGACAATATTTTTAGAGTAAAGTACTTTGAAATTTGGAGATTAACGTCATAAACAGCACTCATTCAATATTTTCATCACAGTTGTGGAAAGTACATATAATTATAGTCCTTAGTTTACACATAAAGAGACCAAGGCCTGAGATGCTGCGACTTGTCATGTCCCACAGACACAACAGGCAGCACGAGGCCCAGTTTCTTCACAAGGATTCAGAATCTGGATTTTCCTGCCTCTTTCTGTGGTCAGAGAATTAATGTGAATATTTTTATGGGAATGCCATTAGCTGGAGGTAGGCTAGGAGGTATGGGCCTGCTGCATGTTCCCAGAAGTCTGCCAGGCATTCTACCCGCCTCATAAAGAGTTTCATCCTCATAATAGCACTTTGAAGCCAATGTTACTATGTTTGTTTGTTTTTCAAAGGTGAAAACTCGTGGAATTTAGAAAAAATACCCGATTAGGGCACGTAGGTGGCTCATTTGGTTAGGCATCCAGCTTCAGCTCAGGTCATGATCTCACAGTTCGTGGGTTTGAGCCCCGCATCAAGCTCTGTGCTGACAGCTAGCTCAGAGCCTGGGGCCTGCTTCGGATTCTGTGTCTCCCTCTCTCTCTGACCCTCCCCTGCTCACACTGTCTCTCTCTCTCTCTCTCTCTCTCAAAAAGTAAATAAAACGTTAAAAAAATAAAAAGTACCTGATTTACCCAAGTGTTCACAGTTAATCCCAGCAAAATCAGAATTCAAGCCTTTGTTCATATAGCTCAAAATATTTTGTGCTTTACCTATATTTCTTCCAAATTAAAACCTTGTTTTGAATATTCTGTGTATGCTTAGACCTACCAGTATTGAGTTTAACAGCAAATTAGGTAACTGGGATATGGTACTGGCCTGAGTCTAAACCAATACTTGAGTGAGAAGTTGGTCATTAGCATAGGCCCATGTCAAAGTTGTATGTGTGCCTTATATGATTGGGTATGTTTATGTTCATGTTATATTCCTTCACAAATAGAATCTAAGTTTACCTGGTGGGTATATACCAGTGCTTTTAGGTGAGACTATCTTCTTTATATTTGAGATTGATACTATAGACCTGATAGTTCATGTTTGATTTAGTATACATATTTAGTGGTAGTACTCTTTAATAAGACATAATTTGGGAATTTATTCATAAAACAGCTATTGATTCTTACATGAAGAGCAGTTGTTTGCTTTCAAGAGCAAGAAAGTGAAAATAAGACCTAGAATCTGTTTGTCACTTGGCTTAGAATCAAACAATTATCTTTTCTCTAATGCCTTGAAACAATGCTTTTATTTACTTAAGACACCTCACATTTAAGTAAATCTATATGTTTGCATTCATATCTTTATATACAAAATAGGTTTTCCTAAATAAAGAAAGGACATGAAATCAAGGAACATGTTTTTTCTTCCTTGAGCTCTGCTTTGTAAGCATGTTGGATTTTATTTAACATTCATATTTATATCTGTATACCGGCATTGGCATATTGATGAAAAAGTGAATCCTAAGTTCTGTCAACACTTTGGCCCTGAAGGAACAATTAAAAAATAAATCAATTAGCTATTTTTTGCATGTAATTGATTCTTATTGAACTATATTTGAAACTAGTTTAGTTGGAAAAATACATTTTATGTATAGCATATTGCTAGCTCTTTTACTGTGAGACTGTGACTTGGATGCATCCCAAATTCTCACACCTGTGTCATGAAGTTTCCTCTTTCTTGGTATTATTTACACATATCTCTACTATCAGCCTGATAAATGATCCCCTTCCTAAGGTCTGGTTCCACCATTCTTCCCTGAAGGCTAAAGTCTACTTTCCAGAGTCCTGCTTGGCTCACACATCCTGCTCCGTAGCAGGGGATAACAGGTTGGCAACTGTTGGAGCAATTACTGCAGAGACAAGTAGGAGAAATGCCTGATGGACTTGCTAAGAATCCCAGGAGCCTGGCAGCAGTGGACAGGAACACCCATAGAGAGGCAACTCAACAAAAAGATCCTCCTCACGCACTTACCCCTACTTGAAGCAATTGCCGAATAGGTGGGCCTTGAAAAAATATTTATTGAGGACTTACAGTCTCTTCTTGGCCTTGCACTCAGTACTTTCCTTTATCTGTATCACAGATCATGTGAGGATTAGATTTAAAATGCCATATTAGGGCCATTTTACTAATGAAGTTATATCATATCAAACACCTGCTGCTTAAAAGTTTCACATACAGTGATGAGCGGGGCAAAGATCCAAAACCAAGCTATAGATAGAGTTAAACATTTTGTAAATAAACTTTCTTTTTTAGGCAGTTGTAGGTTCACAACAAAATCGAACAGAGGGTATAGTTTCCCCTGCCCCGGCCTGCACACACACACACACACACACACACACACACACACACACAGCCTCATTCTGTATGAACATCCCCCACAGAGTGGTCCTTTTGTTACAGTTGATGAGCCTACGTTGACATGTCATTATCACCCAGAGTCCTGGGTTTACATTACACTTGGTGTTGTACATTCTGTAGATTTTGACAAATGTACAATGACATTCATCTATTGTTATGGTATTATACAGAATAGTTTCACAAAGTTTTAAAAGGGTAACAAAAAATATATTCTGACTCCCAGTCTAGTGACTCTCCCATTGACCAGCAACCCCAGGAGTAGAAAGGAAGGCCTGGAAACGGACAGATGTGGATGGACTGCTATATAGATTGTGTGCAAAGGTCTGTGGGTCACATGCTGGGCTTGTTACAGACCTCTGGCCTCTTTAGATTTCTGAATAGTACTATACTTTAAAGTTTCTGGCACATGTCCATAATGTTAAATCATTAGGTTGTTTCCATAGAGACATCTAAGAACAAAGCATGAAATGTGAAAGAAAGGGTTCAATACAGGGGCAGGAATATATAGGAGTTCCAAGTGGAGGCTCCAGAAAATACTCCAGGAAAGTATTTGAGTTTTTCTGTTGCCTCTGCCACACACTAACAGTTATCTACTGCCCTGTGCCTCAGTTTTCTCATCTGTAAAAAGAGAATTATGGTGCCTATCTATATCAGTTCCTCAAGATTGCTATAACAAAATAGCACAAATTGAGTGGCTTAAAACAACAGAAATTTATTTTCTCACAGTTCTGAAAGCTACAAGTCTGAAATCAAGGTGTTGGTAGTGCTATGCTCCATTTCAAACCTGTAAGAGAGAATCCTTCCTTTCTCTTCAAAGTTCCTTATGGTTTGCTGGAAATTCTTGGCATTTTTTTCCCTATGATAGACCCTGCTAGAAGTCCTTAAAGACATCCCATACACTCAGGCTTTAATTATATTAAGTCATGAATGTGTCTACTTTTCATAGAATAGATTGTTTATGATGACTATTAAAACATGTCTCATTGCTCTTTGATTACTCTGAGTGTGTACAATTTAATCAGTTGTTATTTCTAAAACATATAAAGGATTAGTGTCCTTTACATGTTTGTTCTTCAGTTGGTTTCAGTACCTTGAGGTATGGAATAATCACTTACCTTGCATTTTGCAGTGCTTACCAACTGCAGACCTCTATAGAGTCTGACTACATTATTGTTTCCTCCATTTGAACAACATTGTCACAGTTCCTTGAAATGGAGGATTAATACTTGATTCAATTTTGGTTTTTTAATTCATAGTCTTAGTCAAAAGCCTATGACTTTCAGTTGAACTGATCATGATTCAGTCTAATTTCCTAAGGGTTCCTGAGGATTGCTCAGAGGTGACAACTGCTTGTTGTTGGCACTCCAGGAGAACATGGAATCTTGTGTTCTTTCAGTAGATATCCAGGGCCCTAAGGACCATCAGTGTGAGGACTGTATTGTTTAGATATTGATGATGGTAGGTGCTAAGAAGGAAGCTGTCACCTAAAGGCCATCCACTGAGGAGACAGGACTTCTTATTTTTAGAATATAGTGCCAAATGATGGCCCCAAATCTGTAATACTGGTTTTCTTATATCCCATTGAGTCTTTTTAAAAATTTTTAATGTTTTATTTATTTTTGAGAGAGAGAAAGAGAGACAGCTTGAGCAGGGGAGGGTCAGAGAGAGAGAGGGAGACACAGAATCTGAAGCAGGCTCCAGGCTCTGAGCTGTCAGCACAGAGCCTGATGCGGGGCTCGAACCCACGAACCTTGAGATCACAACCTGCGCTGAAGTCGGATGCTTAACCAACGGAGCTACCCAGGTGCCCCCCCACTGAGTCTTTGAATAGTCTTAATATTTTGATTATTAAAACTGATTTCTTATGTTACAGACATGCAGTGTTAGGGGGTACTATAATTGTTGTATATGAGCCTTTGATATATATTTCTATAATTTATGTATATGTATATGTATATGTCCCTTTCTGCCCCAGGCGTGGTAAATCCAGTAGCAGGTTCTTGAGGGAGGGAGAGAGAATAGGGGGGCAGGAGGCACAGAGAGCGGAGGCAAGACAAGCGTTTCTGATCAAGCCCCAGTTTATTAAGAAATCACCCACACCTGTATAGGAATCACGGCGGGGAAACTGACCCAGGTTGGTTGCTAGGAAACAGGGTCAAATGATTATTAGAAAAAGGGGAAACCGAAACTGAAATTTCAAACACAACATCTAAAGGAGAGCCCAGACTTGTAGTCTGCGACGCTGGGCAGGGGTGCGATTGACACTGCGTAAGCCCGAATGCGGTTGATCTTTTGTTCTACTGGCTTCCCCCGACTGCCCATTTCCAATTCCTGAATCTGGAAATGCACTCCCCTGGCCGATCTTTGTAATTCAGGTAGTTCCCCTCAGGGAGCAATACTTACTTGCCCGAGGCGGCCCAAATCGGTTGAATCTTTGCAGCTTCCCACATGTATGTGTGTGTGTGTATGTATATATACATGTACGTGTGTGTGTGTGTGTGTGTGTATACACCTCAGCTGAAATCAGATGCTCAACTGACTGAACCATGCAGGCACCCCTGTTTATCCTCCTTTAATTTTCTCAAATTGTTTCCACCAGATAATTAAAAGTTTCTGAAGAAGGAAGTCTTTAAAATTTTTTTTTAATGTTTATTTTTTATTTTATTTTTGAAACAGAGAGAGAGAGAGAGAGACAGAGAGACAGAGAGACAGACAGACAAAGCACTAGCAGGGGAGGGGCAGAGAGAGAGACACACAGAATCCAAAGCAGCCTCCAGGCTCTGAACTGTCAGCCCAGAGCCCAATGTGGGCTCGAATTCATGAACTGTGAGATCATGAGCTGAGCTGAAGTCAGGTGCTTAACTGACTGAGCCACCCAGGTGCTCATCCATATAAGGAAATCTTACTGATCATATTCTTTTCTTTTTTTCTTTCTTCATTTCTTTCTCCATTCTCCCACCACCTCCCTCCTTCCCTCTCTCTCTCTCTTTCTTTACAGCTATCTTACTCTGACCTGGAAACAATGAAAAACTTCTGGTTTCTTTCATTGGTGTTATTCAGTTTAGTGTAAAATTCTGCTTCCTTCATCTGTCAAGATCTTCAGTCTTTTACTTTCTTTGAAATCTGACCTCTGAACAAGTCTGTAACATCTGGAAAATAGTAGCTGAATTGATTTTTTCAGATTGTTGCTATGGTGATTCCCTACCAGTATAGATAGAAAATGAAGAAGGGAAATGAATGTTTTGAAGAGAGTGATGGAGAAGTTGGTCAGACTGAGGGAAAGGCATGCAAGGCTGAGGAGGGCATTTATGGTTCATCTACTTAAGGGTAGAGTCATCTTCAAAATTTACTATTAATTCATCCACAGTGATCACACACAAGCCATTTGCATTTGAGAATAAGCAGTGATTTTGTTACATGGGTAGCAAAACATGTCCTCAGACTTAAAATTCCCCAGAGATTTTTTTTCCTTTCTAGGAACAGGACAGTGAATATAAATTGTAAAAGAAATTTTTGTGACAAGGAACATTTTGATTCTTGAAATAGTTCTCAAGGTTATGCTTTATTAAACATATTTTTTTTTAATTTTTTTTTTTAGTGTTTTATTTATTTTTGAGACAGAGAGAGGCAGAGCATGAGTGGGGAGGGGCAGAGAGAGAGGGAGACACAGAATCTGAAGCAGGCTCCAGGCTCTGAGCTGTCAGCACAGAGCTTGACGCGGGGCTTGAACACACTAACGTGCGATCATGACCTGAGCTGAAGCCGGACGCCTAACCGACTGAGCCACCCAGGTGCCCCTAAACATATTTTTTGAAATGATAAGAAAAAGACTTGCCTGGAGAAAAAAATAGATATATCAATTCATTTTTATGCATTTATTCATTTATTCATTTCTCCAAATGTCCATCCATTCTTTCATTCAACAAATATCTATTGATCCTTCATACCAGTCTCCAGATATTTTAGTAAATTCAATAAATCAATAAATTCTACATATGCTTATTAGGCATTAACTACACCTAACACAACCTACAGGTTGATATAGGTTGTATAAGCATCAGAGCCATTGAATATCTGTTTCTGTGTCCAGGAAGGCTAGATGAAGGAGATGTTTGGGAGAAAAATAAGGGCAAGAAGGATATTGATAGATGCATGGAGGTAGGATAGAAGAAAAATGTGAGAAATGCATGTGATTGTGATTAAAAAGAGTTGATTACATTGGCCACTTACAGCCTTGGAGATTGATGCCATTTGTAGAAATGATCTTCACTTTTCATTTACATTATTGGCCTTTGGAAGGCAGAAGTTCATCTTGACATAGCTTAGTGGTATGGCAAATAGATGCCTCAGTTTGGGTGTAGGTGATGTTGGGAAGGCTTTGGACATAAACATTTATGGCTGCTCAAAATCAGAATGTGAAAAAAAGGAGGAGGCAATATAAATGTGATAGAATAAAATACCAAGCAGGGTACAACCACTTTTTTCACACCAGGTGAAACAGGGCCTCCTTGCCTTTTGTGACTCTTGAGGCTTTAGATTTCAGTCGTATGTGGTGCCTTGGTGGCTCAGTCTGTCAAGTAGCCAACTTTGGCTCAGATCATGATCTTGTGGTTTGTGAATTCAAGCCCCACATTGGGTGCTGCTGTCAGCACAGAGCCTGCTTCAGATCCTCTCTCCCTTTCTCTCTGCCCCTCCCCTGCTTGCACTCTCTCAAAAAATGAAATAAAACATTAAAAAATTTTTTCAGTCATATGAAAGAATGAAGAGAGGTGAGTTCTACTCTTTATAATACAGCCTTCCAACCCTGCTCCCACAGATTGGTGCTACAGTGAGGAGTGAGAGTCAAGAGTACTTACATACAGGTTTCAAACCTGGCTCTGACACGCACACTGTGTATAACCTTGGTAAAATCCTTTAACCTCCTGGAACTTTAGATTTCTCATGTCAGGACAAAACAACCTCTTAGCCAAGTAGCTCATAACAGCATAATATTAGAATCAGAAAGGGAGATAGTGGTTTAAAATATATTTTCAGCTGTATAAATAAAAGCCTGAGATGTAAAAGAAATATGTTAATTCTTACTTCATTAATTCATAAGCTGTGTAATTCTCCCTAAGAACTTTGTGATTCCAACACATCTTTCAGCCAAGATTAAATAGTCAAGGGTTGTCAGGTGGGCTCAGCTTCCTAAGACTTCACTATTATTAAAAATACATTTTGAAGAATTATCATAAATAATTAAAACAAATGTCAGTTATTAAAATAAATGAACATGGGTCCCTGGGTGGCTCAGTCGGTTGAACATCCAACTTCAGCTCAGGTCATGATCTCAAGGTTTGAGGGTTTGAGCTTTGTGTGGGCTCTGTGCCGACCGTCCAGAGCCTGGAGCCTGCTTTAGATTCTGTGTCTCCTTCTCTCTCTGCCCCTCCACTGCTCGTGTTCTCTCTCTCTCCCTCTCTCTCTATCAAAAATAAGTATACGTTAAAAGATTAAATAAAATAAATGAACAAAGACTATATCCCTGTTTTTGCACACAGAGTTTTCCGCATCTGTGAATTAAGTAACATTCCTCATTCAATGCCGAGATTGAGCCTTGAGAAAATTCTATTCATTGTTCAAGTTTGTGTAATTTCCCTTTAATATGTCAATGTAGAATTTGTGCTCATTTTTGCTGGAGTTAAGTGTTCATAGTAAAATCAGGTTCCATTTGAACTCTTTTTAATTTAAGAATGAGAGAATGGACAGAGCACTTGTTTAGTGGTAAGGGGCATTATTTATTTATTTGCTTCTGGAATTTGGATCTTGCTTAAAATATTCATTATGGCATAAGGGCTATCATTTGCAGCAGGATGTAAAGCATGTGCTCAGCCGAAGCCCTGCACTCTACATTGCATCTGCTACCTTTGCTTCTCCCCTTCTTTGTGGCACCTTGAGACAGAATAATAGGTTATGTTCTCACATTAGGTCAGAAAATCCAAGCCCTCTGAGTAACAAGTCTCAATTTCATTGACTTTCTCTGATCTCTTTCTCAGAACTTTATGCTTTTGTTAGGGGACTGAGCTTGACCTAGGTCCTGAAACGTCATACAAACAGAGTTAGTGACCTGACACAAATCTCAGTTAGTCTTCTGCAACTTTTCCTTCAGAAAAGTTAGATTGGTTAGATTGGGGGTGGGATATTAAGGAGAGGGGGGCAGTGTAAGAATTGATGTTATGAAATAATTACTGTGATTGGATTTTTTTCAAGTGTCTTGGCTTATTCCAACATAACCAATATATGAATTCTTGTCTACACAATTTTAACAAACTGTATCTCTCTCTAAAACTTAGAAGGGGCATGGTATAAAGTCTCTAAGTATGCTAACTATAGTGAAAGAACTGTAAAATTGCAAATCCGTTTATTCCAGTGGTTCCCAGAGTGTGGCCTCTGAGCCAGCAGCATCCACAGCACCTGGGAACTTGGTCAAAACACACATTTTTGGTCCCGTCCAAACCTCCTAAATCAGGATCTCTTGAGGTGGGACCCGACAGTAGTGCTTCTCCAAGTTTTCCAGGTGTTCAGGTACTTACAAGCTATAGTTTGAGAACCATTAATTTATAGTATTCTCCATATTTTGGTATGTTCATTTGTTGAACTACGTTGAATAGCATCTGACTTTGGGAAGTTTAGATTACTTGGCTACACTGTTATATTTCCTTTATTCTTCATTTACTGTTATTTTTTCTCATGGGTTCTGTGACTTTTAGAACTAATTTTAAAATGAATGTTTCCTCTTAAAATGGATGTTTGCTCTTAAAACTAATATTTCCTCTTTACTTTGGCTGCTAGGAAGCTCAGAGCCAATTTTGAGGCCTTGTACAAGATCTCATGACCTCCTTCCTATTTCTCTTTTTATTTTCTAACCTTACTGTCCCTTTGCTCCAGTTTCCCCACATGATTATGTTACGTGTTGACTATTTTGAGAGATCATGTATTAAATAAGCAAACTTGTTAGGTGACATGAGTAATAACTGGATATATCTGATATGATCCCCTGGTGTCTGTTCTCAGTATCTTTATTTTATGTACAAACTGAAAACTTCATTTGGGATATCCTTGAGAGAATCTGTAAGACGTAAGCTTGAATATCCAGACTCATTTGATCTGATAGCTCCTAATACTGAAATCTTTCTAGTACAAAGTGATCCATTAACTTAAATACACTGAAACTGAGAAGACCTATTTACTTCTTAGAGGCAGTGTCTTCTCCTAATGGTAGTGAGATTTTTCATCAAGGACTCTCTTCCCATCAAAGTCATTTTTTTTGACATTACAAAATCACCTCTACCTAATAGCTTTATTAACACATTGTGAGCCAAAATGTGATTATAAAAGAGGGATTTTTCTTACAAGTGCTTTTATTTAAGATGGGTCATATCAAAGGTTTTATAAAAATTTAGCTTTCAGGGACATTCAGACATACAACACCCACTCCTTGGGATGTCTCTGACACATTTTGACAGCAACGCTATAATTAACAAAGTCAGAATGGAGCCCAATGGCAACCATATGATATGGATCACCAAAGCCATGCTGTTTTATTTAGTATATAGATGTCCCCTCTGGCAGTTTTTAATTGTGTCAGATCTGTGCAGCAAACAACAAATATTTAGGGGAAGATTCATCCTCCTGTATATTTTGTAATGAAGCTTGTGAGCCCACTAAATAATTAAAATAAACAAATGAAGACTAATTTGCTTACTTTTAATTTTTACCCAATCCACATTAGTTAATAATTTACAAGGTAAAAATGAATAGAAGATCAAAACGACTTCCCTTCCGGCTCCCGTGTCAGCGTGATCGTGGAGAGATTCTGCCTTATTGACTGCTCATTTGTAGTAGAAATAACCCCAGAGAAAACAGTGTTCAATGTGAACCAGGCTTTAATAAAAGGAGCGGCAGACTCCGGAGGTTTTTTCTATTTCCATATAATCCCAGGATCATTTGTCTGGAGCTGTTTTTGAATTATTCATACCAACAGTAGCTCTTTCAGATATTAGATGTGAGCAGTTTCTATGGCACAGTTTCACAGGCAGTGTCTTTTTTTGCTGGCATGTTAAAAATAGAACTTTTTTTTTTCTGTTTCAGATTGCTCTTGGGCGCTTCCAGGTGGGGTTGTATTAGCAAAACATTAAACATTAAGAGGCTGTTTGGGGGGCTAATTCTAAGACTTCTCTGGGTGAAAGAGGAGAGAACGGAGAACTATGAGAATGTGATATTCCTGAAAAAGTGTTGTTCGTTTTAACTGGGCTTTCGAAAATCCTGGCACCATCCTGTTGTAAGCGTTGTTCAGGAGAGTGGAGTTACCATTTATTCTCATTCACTGCGTTCTTAAATAAATTGAATTGAAGGGATTTATCCTGCTGATCCTATTGTTCTTATGCCCCATTTGACACTGAGCTTTGAGTCTGTGTTTGCAGGAGAGAACAAGGCCCTTTAGGGGGGTCTCACAGGGCAGGAGATGCTGTTCCTCCTTCTCCTGTCACTTCTCCCCACCCTTCACTTAATACCCCAGCCGTTCCAAAGCCCCCGAAGTTCTCCACTCACCAACAAGGTTGTTTTTATCTCTTTTCTTTGCACTTGCTATATTTGCCTAACATGCCAGCATGTCTTACCTACTGATACCTGGATTCCCTCTACTATTACTTATGTCCTCATCCTTCAGACTTAGGTTAGTGCTCATCTCCTCCCCCCTAGAACTGGTAACCAATTACCTGGAGTCGAGAATTTCCCCAGAAATATACTCTGAGTCAGCAATTTGAGTGCAAGTAGTACTTTGGGAAGTGATTCCAAGAAGTACTGGTAGGAAAGTGCGTGAGAAGAAAGTGAAGGAAGCCAGTGGAAGGTGTATTATAAGCAGTTTACTGTGGGCCACTGAGGCTGGAGCCTGCTGGGGGACTCTGGGAGCCAGTGCAGAGTGAGGCCACATAGGGAGAAGCCAGCTGAGTGATATCCTCTTGCTCCCAGCTGCCATTGGCTGTGGGCAGAGGCCTGCTCCTGGAGGAACTGAATCCTTGTCAGTTCTGGCCTGTGCCAGGCTGTGAAAGAAGACGGGTAGGGAATTGTAGATGCATTCAGTAGAATGCATGGACATGTGCTGGAGCAGGGAGAACCACGGGGATATGTGCTGGACACTTGTGCATCTATTGCATTGCTCTTGCTATGCGCTTGCACACACACACAGACACATACGTGCTGTGCTTCTGTATGTTGAGGGTAAGGAACCGCTTCTTACTCATCTCTGTGCTCTCCGTATCCTAGTACAGTGCCCAGCACACCGTAACTATGCAGTGAACATTGGTTGAAGAAGCAAGTGTGGAATGATTGAGTCTATTAGGCAGACCCACCCTCAGGTTTTATTTCTGATGCCTCCTTATAAGCACACTCTAGCCATCGTTAAGGTACCTTCCTCTCCTTCCTTCCTGCTCAGTTCTCAGAGAGACTTACTTCATATGTCAAACAACTACCCTGGTGCTTTTGTAGTTCTACTTGTAGAGGAATATTCCATCCCCTACTCTGAGATGTGCTCACTCTGTTAAGGCCTTTTCTTTACTTTTTTTTTTTTATTTGAGAGGGGATGGGAGAAAGGGCCAGAGGGAGAGAGAGAGAGAGGAAGGGAGGGAGACTTAAGTGGGTCCCACACACAGTGTGGAGCCTGACATGGGGCTTGATCCCATGACCCTGGGATCATGACCTGAGCTGAAATCAGGAGTCAGATGCCCAACTGACTGAGTTACCTGGGCACCTCCTCTGTCAGGCCTTTTGAAATGAGGCAGTGAAGTGGTGGGGGAGCTCTATGAGAAGATGGTAGGGAGTGGAATTGATGCCAGGGTTTTAGTTCCTGTATTGTCTTCCATTTTCTTCCTCTCACACACCAAATTGGGTGGCAGACACCCCCAGAGCCCTGCTCTTTTTAACGACCAGAACCTCTCTTCCACTAGGACATTTACTCAAATCCTGGGCAAAGAGCAGAGTCCCTTTCCTGAAAACAATAATCTTAGCCTAGTGGTGTGGGAAACCCACACCCATCCTCTGTCTGTGTCCTCCCTGAATGCCAGTCCACTTTGTGTTTTGGGTTGAGGGTGTCTTGTCATGTGTCCTGGATCCAGCCTACTTGGCCTATGCCTTCTATTTTGGTCCAATTGGCTTGGTTCTGTCTTCAGAATTGCTGTAGCCACCCACTTGTGTTCTCTCAAAACCTTCCCCTACTGTGATGGCCAGCCTATCTTTGTTTCTCTGTCTTCCACCTGCTGTCCTGGCTGTTTTTCCACCCACACCCTGGCTGTTTCCTGAGTCTGTCCTCTGGAGCTACCTTTCCTGTGGCCATGACCTTGAGTGACCTTGGTCCAGTCACTTACAAACAAATAAAAAACCAAGAGAGGTCAGACTAAGTGATTTTTAAGACTCCTTCTAAGTCTCAGATTCAAATTCTGTGGCCTAAGATTTTTCCCACCACCCCTCCTAGCCACAGATGCATAATTTGCAGGTTTGCCATCTGTGCTCACTTTGGTACAAAGCCCTCAGCTGGGAAGAGGGGTGAATGAGGTGGACACAAAATTATTCCTGTCTCCAAGACCCACTATCTGGTTAGAAAAACAGTCACCAATTGGTCTCGCTGGCATAAGAAAGTGAACTATTCCTGGAGACTGTTTGGTCATGATGTCTGTGAAATCAGGTCACAATTGGCATTGGTGGAGCCTTGTGCTGTGAAGTAAATGCTGAGCTGAAAAAGGCTGCAAAATCTGACAATTGGAAGCCATAGTCCCCCTTCTCTGAAGATCCTGACCTTCACAATGGGGTTGTCTTGGGAATCCCACTGTGGTATGAGGGAGGTTGTATGTGGCTCTTTAGGACCCCCTACTGTGTTACTGTGTGTCCACACTAGAGGACACCACAGGTTTATAAAAGCAGACAAAAAAACCTTTAGGTCAAATAGTCTATCAGCCATTGACTAAATGTGCGATTCTCACCTCTTTGAACCTTGATTTCCTTACCTGTCACATGGGGATAATACCCGCTTTCCAGAATTATATGAAAACTGATTTACAAACAATTACTTAGTTCTTACTAAGGCTCAAGTTATTGTGTTAAGCCTAGGGGAGAGGAGTGCAAAGAACAAATAGGAATAATATTTCCCTAACCCCAATTTCCATTATAGTAAGGAAGGATAGAAATAGAAACAAATAATTATATCATAGTCTGGTAAATCCAGCAATAGCTTCAATGAATTAATAATTTGCTTGCAAGCAGCATATGGAGATTTCAGTAATATTTCTTTATCTCCTACCTGGTAGAAAAGAATCTATTGTAAAGAGATGAGATAAGGCAGCATGTTGCAGGTTACTCATTTTTGGAGAGCTGTTAGGGCCATTTTGTGCAAAGGCATAAAGGTATGTAGTGAGATAGAAGGGAGACCAGAGGAACATGCAGGTCTGGGAGCTAGTTTTGGTTTTGCCAGATTTTAGCTTATAAATATTGTAAGTCATTTACTCACAATGAGTCACATCAAATGTAAAATAGAATATCTATTCTTTTTTTCATAGAACTGTTATGTAGGTCAGTACAATAATTATTTGATGGAGTTATGAAAATTATGCAGAATTGGATATAAACTTTAAGGAAAAGAGAATAAAAATCTTACCATGCATCCTTATAATGCATCCCTTAATGGCAGAGTATGGAAATTTTCTGTAGAATATCTCTTAATTAACTTTTCTATTACTAACTCCCCAAATAACTGAAACATGACTTCCTCTATAGAATAACCTGACAGATGCCAACAACACAGTGAAGGTTCAAGGTTAGAATGCCTCTGAACTTGTGCTACAAATATTTGAGCTTTGTGTTTATCAAGAGTGCTGCTTACCATGTCTGTTTATTCCAGTTCAATCTTTTCTTTAGTAAATACTTGTTGATTATCTTCTCTGGGCTAGGCATCATTTCAGGTACTAGAGATATGTGGCAGTGACCAGTATCCATTGTATTCTAGTTATATTTAGTATTATAATTATGTAATTTAGTTAAACATTCCATCAACTAACTAATGAAAACTAAATGTGAAAGAATTGCTGATTTTTATAAATATTAGGTTTTAAAAAGTTATAATGGGCATCTGTCCTACTACTCAAGATCTTTTAAATTCCTTCTTAAGCTGAAAAAAATCTTTTTTAATGTATTTATTTTTGAGAGAGAGTGAAAGAGAGTGTGAGCAGGCAAGGGGCAGAGAGAGGGAGACAGAGAATCTGAAGCAGGCTTCAAGCTCTGAGCTGTCTGCTCGGAGCCTGACACAGGGCTTGAACTCTCAAACCCTGAGATCATGACCTGAGCTGAAGTCAGATGCTTAACCGACTGAGCCATCCAGGCTTCCCTAAATTCCTTCTGATGTTTCCATTTCTCTTGTGACTTTTGATGTGCCAATCAGGTGCCCCTGTAACTAATGGATGTGGGATTGGGTGTGGGGCATCTATTTTGTGTTGAAGTTCCAGAATTTGCTATGGTGGCAGTTTCTTCAGATCAGTTCTGTAACGTAGTTACTGAAAATTTGGTTTGTGCCTACCTGTATATCTTCTCCCTCTCCAAATTCCGTAAGTTTCCAAATATCTCTTAATAAATTAGTATTTATTAATAACATAATATAATAAATATTGGTAAATAAATAAATCTCTTAATGAACCAGTCATAATCCTGTTGTTTGCAACTAAGAATAACTATTACAAATTCTTTGAAAAGATTTTTAAAAACTAAGCTTCAAAACATGCATACACACACACTGTCAAATTGGTTGTAGGCAAAACAATGTGCAACATTAAGGGGATGATACAAATCATTAGAAGGATTTCACCCTCAGATTGCTTTATAGTTTTTTCTTATTAGTGTTGGTTCTATTTTAAAGAAATCTAAATTGGAAATCGGTGCTGTGGCATTGTGGGGGTGATGGGACTCCAGTCAATGGACCCATGCTCAAAGAAAGGCCTTAACTCACCATCAAGAGGTAGAAGATTGATAGGTTTTATTTAAAATAAGATATTTAAATTAGTCATGAATCACTTTTGATAATTTTCAACTTTTGATCACTTTGATCCACTAACCTTTAATCAGCTTGCGTTTTATCAGGTGCAGAGACTTCTATACACTGTGAGACATGTGAGCGTGAATGCCACGTCCAAGGAGGAGCCTTGTCTCATGTCCCACCATTGGCTTCTTTGGGCCTCTGCCTCTCAGACAGCTCTAAGGGCTTGACCCATCCCTTTCAAGGCTTCCTTAAACTCCAAGATGCCCTTCCAGGACTGATACCTCTGATACCTTTCAACCAAAGGCTTGGTTGAAAATCTCTTTCTGAAGCTATAATGAGTTCAGGTCATCTCTAGATGGGGTGTCATTTAGGAATATAGTCACAGCTACATGGTGTCATAGCTATAGCCAGTGGCCATGTTCAGCACTCACTGTCCTCTAATTTATGTATTGATTTCTTATTTCCTTACATCTTTTCTTTCTATTGTTCTTTCCTCTCTTCTTTTTCTTTATCTACCTCTCTTTCATTTGACCTTCTCCTTCATATTTGTCTTCCTCACCCTCTTTTCAGCCTTTCTAGCCCTTTCTCTCCTTGTTTCCACACTTCCCTTTACCAGGTCAGTGCATCTAAGATCCTGGTAAAAAATGAAGCAAAAATTCCCTTCATCAAACACAAGGGTGCAGTTTCTGTGGTAATCTTTGCTAAACGATGCTTTTGCCTGCTCTTCAATGAAGGGCAGCAACTAATCCCTCATTTCTTTTTGCCAAACATTTAGGTAATATAGGTCACACTTTACAATTCCAAGAACTTTCCAGAAGACTACATGTACTCCTTCTAAAATATTAACATGGGACTCCAGTCAATGGACCCATGCTCATGTAGTCTTTTATGGTATTATAGAAGAAGAGATTTGAATACAGGTAATTTTGAAACTAGGTGGTTTTTATCTCAACTTTTGACCTGAGAACATAAACTCTGTGGATGAATTTCCAGTCACTCAGGCTAATTTTAATGTGCTAATTTTAATTTGCTATTTTAAAGGATTATTGTAGAAGCTGAATATCATAAGACTTTAAAATACACAAGTCAATTGAAATTCTATGAAACAGCTAATATTTTTAGTAAAATAAAATAATCATTAATTTATAGTTTTTTTTAAAGTAATATTATTATACATTTAACCAAACTAACAACAGTACATACTGGTACTCACTGAGCAGTGAATCATCTAAGTGATTGTATCATCTCTGAGATAGTGAAATTTGCCTTTTCTGGCTAGTGTTAAAATTACCCAACCTATTTTGAAAATTGAGCTGTAGCCATACATATACCTGAAAGGAATGCCAGAGACACTGAACACATGCCATCTCATTTCTAAATATATACACATACTTAACACTTGTTACGCATTTGAACAGCCTCCTGATTTTATCTAATTCCCTACATGTTTTCATCAAATATTTCTTAAGCCCTGCTATGTGCTAGATCTTAGAAATGAGAGAGATCTAAGGCAAAACTGGATACTGCCTTGGAGGAGCTTCTAATTTTATGGGGAAGATTGAATGTGTTTACAAGAGATGACTGAAATAGCCAGTTCAAGTGAGTGTCACAGAGGTGTGTGCGAAGAAGTAGGAGATGGCTGGGAAGGTTTCTTGAAAGAAATAGGCATTGACAGAGGCCCTGGGCTGGGCTTAGAAGGTATCGAAGTTTCCAATACTAAAATAAATGTGCAAAAACCAGTGCTGCGGTCAATGAAAAGACATGAAAGGATTTCGAGCCCATCCAGGAATTAGTAACTTCTAAAGACTCACTTCCCAACCTGGCCACCAAATGGAAGCCAGAAAGTGGCTATTTTCCATTTTCTTATGTCTAAACAGCAAAAAAAATTTTTTAACTAATGGATAATTTTTACCAATGGACTCAGTGTTTCAAACTAGCAGATAATCCAAAAGTCAGTTAAAAATTTGGCTTTGTACTGTGCTGCCAGACCTTTGCAGTAGCAGATTTACCTTCCTAAAGGTAAGGTTTTACTTAGTCTAATGTTGAGCTTAATTTGTATTCCCTGAACACAAATTCCTGGACAGTTGGAGTGAGTAGGATGAGATTGAGGAAAAGAAATGAAGGGAGAAGGGTTGTTGTTCAAGGAAGCTGGCTCAGGACTTGGAATTTGTCACACGTCATTTGAACAGCGGACCATCCTCTCATAGGTAATTACAATCAACTGACCAGCCTTGTTTTACAAGTTGGGGTAGTCTGTTCAAAATCAACATGTTTATAAGTGGCTTTCTTCAAAATTCATTAGTCTAAGTTTTATGTCTCTTGCCTCTTGTCCTGTATAGACTTATTTCTGATGATTATCTTTATTTTTTTCAGTAAATACACACATTTTATCAAGTCTCTGGTCAGAGGAAACCTTAGGCATTATTATTGTTTAACCAAATATTTATCTTTATACAATGTGAGTAATGAACTCATTCTAGCCTATTAGTAGGTATGAGGTAAAACCATGGAGGCATTCTCTAAGAGATTTTTTTAAATAGATGTTATGGCCATACAATCTTAAATATATGTGTATGGGCATTTATATAGATATAAGTACGTATAAAGGTAAAAGGTAACAATTTCTCTCCTGTACCTGTCTACCTACATGATCCCTGTGGCACCACATACCAACAACCACTGTTACTAGGTTTTTGAGTAGTTTTCTGATTCTGAACAATTACAAGAAGTCGTGTGTGTTCAGAGTAGTCAAGCTTCCTAGTAATGTCATTGTCAACCTTCCTTTCTTGGTTGTTGTCTACAAGGAAAGGTTCAGGAACTCTCAACCCAAATCTGACCTGAATTTTATACTAATAATGAGTAAAAAAAAACCCCAAAAAACAAACACAAAACGGTTACATTTGTTTACAGGAGTTCTTACTGTAGGATCCACAGATCATAGGATTCAGGGGTCTGTGAATTTAGATGGGAAGTACACAGTTTTATTTTTACTAACTTAAGTCTTATTAAATATTTTCTTTAATTATGAATGTAGGCAAAGCCATAGTAGAATTGGACTACCTGTGACTTTGTCACTAAAAACAAAAGTCGTAATTATATCCTTGTCACATTATAGCCATTGCAAATATTCCAAAGCATCATTTACACTTATCATTATATTGAAATGATGAAGCTAATTAGATCCACTGCTAGTATTCTAAAATTTGTATCCAGGATTTATTTTAATCAGATATGATAAGACACACAGCCATGAACATGGCTGTCATAAAGGAATAAGTTTATAGTCAACAATCTCTAGTAATAGAAGGCATGCCACACCATGCAGGGCCACGTGGGGAACACCTGGATTCAGCTGCATGAGACAGAAAACTCAAAATAATAGTGTGTTAAATACAATGGAAGTTTATTTTTCTCTAGTCATTCCAAAGAGGTTTTGGAGTATACACTATTTAGGTGTTTTTCAGATTTTGGTTCCACTGTCCTTACATTTGGCCCTTGAATTTGGGGTCTACTGTGGCCACTAAAGCTCCAGTAATGACGTCTTTCTTCCAAGGAGCTGGATGTAGAAAAAGAAAGAGCAACGAGTATCTGCCAGCAGTGTTTTAAATGAAGTCTATTGCCACATAATGCTGGTGCTTACTGGGCAAAATTAGGCTCAAGTTCACTTCTAGGCAAGGGAGACTGAGAAATGTACTGAGCTAAAAATTAATGGTTCTACAACTATAAAAGAAGGGGGAAATGAATATAGGAATGTACTTAACAAGATGTCTTCATTATGATTGAAGCATCTAGGGCAGCATACCCTAAGCTCAGTTGTCTTGTGAGGAAAATAAATCTCTGGACATGTATGTGCAAGCCCAAATATGTAGTGTGATTATAGCACATATCCCAGTGTTATGGTATTAGCCCTCCAGATGGCATATCACATTAACAAGGTCTTCTGAATATAAACTCTCAACTCAGGGACTGCCTCCAAGGGTGATAACTCTGGGTACTGTGTGTCAATGGGAAGTTTGGGGATGGCAGGACTTTCTGAGTTATCCCTCAGATTTTATTACACAGGCAATTACATATTCTGTCTGAACATAAATCTGCTTCTGTATTTTCAGTTACAACAGAAACTATACTGAAACAGCCTCTTTTGGGGAAGAGTGGGCTATTGTTAAATTTTGTTAAAGTACATTTTGTAAAATAAAACATCTATTTTTTTAAGGTAAATGCATATGTGTCTTTGGAAGTCTTAGGAATCTTTCAAGTATCTCATGTTTTCATTTGAATCATTGGCTCATTTTCCTACTTTTCTGATTTGCGAAGAAATAATTTTATTGATGCTTTACTCCAGCAGGTGGAAATCATAACAGCATCATGTAATGCAGGAAGGAGTTGCTAAGCAACCATTTTCAGTGTTAAAAAAAATCCAAACAAACCTTCCGTTTAAATGTCTGCAGCAAGTGAAAAATTAGACAATTCTCCATCCAACTTTAAATGAACTCACACAACTTATAAAAATTACATTATCCTTTTCTATTTCCTTCTCTTGTAACTTTCATCAATAATGCCACAACTTTCAAAGGTGCAGTTTTAGACCTGGGTCAAACTATCCATGGAACACAAATACAGTTAGAATTCCTCAGTTATGGCTTTGCCAATCTGACATCCATCAGCACGAGGATTCTTGTAATCCATTTTTTATGTTGAGTTAAAATTATGTTAGCACAAATCTTGGGTGCTTCTGAAAAGTGGTTTCTTTGCTGGCACTGGATTGTGTTTAAACTTTAATGCTAGCTCCCTCACTTCCCAAAATAAATCAAATGGTCTAATATGAGAGAATTAGTTCAGGAATTTAGAAATACTACTCACCTCAGCACCAAGTACAACAACATAATTGGGGGCATTTATATATATTTATTAGTTCTGCTGCTGCATGATGGCAGGTGTAGTTTCTTAGGTCTCCAGGAATACTTTATGCAAAGGGAGAGCTGAATGACTCCATCTAACCAGTCTGTAGTTGATTTTAAGACCCACAGAGGCTCAGAATTCTTCCTAGAGGAAAGATGGAAGAATATTTTGATACTCAAGATGTGCTCCGCTGGCATGGCTTCCTCGAGGTCATTGTCTCCTACAAAGCTGGGATAGATCCTGGTGCCCAGAGTCATATGTCTAATACATGTGGAAATGATGGAAACTTACTACTAACCATACCATGTAATTAAATTCCATTGGAGGCAACCAAAATACAGTAAAACCTTGGTTTGCGAGCATAATTCATTCTGGAAACATGCTTGTAATCCAAATCACTTGTATATTAAGGTGAATTGCAAGAACTATTGGGTAACACAATCATGTGACACTGGGCATCATGTACTACTCGTATTGCAAGACATTGCTCATTTATCAAGTTAAAATTTATTTGAAATGTTTGCTCATCTTGCAGAATACTTGCAGAACAAGTTACTTGCAATCCAAAGTTTTAACTGTATTTCCTAGTCTGGCTGGTGGTCTTTGAACTCAGCCTTTGGTCATACTGGGAAGTGGCAGAGTTTGTTTTTGACTCCTGTTTATTTCCTCTGTTGTTATCAGGTGAGGACATACTAGTTGCCTTAAAATCCTAGCACAGGTATCTCTTGCCATCTTAACATAAAAGTTCACTATATTTAGCTAGTGAGACATTCTTGTATATCTATAGCTCTGTATGAAATGAGTTTTTACATTTTTTACGTCATTTGCTTAAACAGCAATCCTATCAACAAAGCAAGCTAGAATACTTTCTTTACATTTTCCAGTAAGAAAAACAGGTCATCTATTTGATGGAGGTTAAATTGGAACCTAGAATTCCCCACTTTCAGTTTAGGGTTCTTGCCACAGCATTGTAATTCACAATTTCTCTGTCTTGTGTCTCTTTCTTAGTGAGCTCTGTCAAGTGCTTAACTAATTAATATGTTACATTAATACATTAAAGCTTATTTTAAAAATGGAGTTAAGTTTTCATTGGGTGATAACTTAAAACACCATCATTACAGGTAACATTTGAATCTCAATCTTACAATATAATGCCATGCTTTAAAAAAGCCAATGAAGATGAGAATTTCAGATGTCATGAATTCTTTAGAAGACAAGAGATGGTATTTTCTAGCAGAATTCTTAAATTCATTAATAAGTTAATATCAATTGAGTATCTTGCATTAGACAGGCCCTTATTACAATAGGAAACAGACAAGACCCCTACTTTCATGAATCTTATATTCCAGGCAGCTCATTTGTATTCACACAGTAAGTATATTTTGTCTTTATCCAAAGCTACGTCTGATGTGAAGGCCTGGATAAGATGATTGGACCCTGGTTATGACAGAGAAGAAGAGGAGAAAAGACAAGAGAGAACACTTTATTGTACAGGGTTCTAAACTATTTTGGGGTCACATTATTATTTTCAGAGAAGATTTGCATTACCTGGATGGAATGGAACAGGCAGGATGAATAAGGAGGACTAGTAGATGCTATCAGTAAAATCCTTAGGCAGAGAGAGAGAATAACCTTTCATTTTATTTTATTTTTCATCTTCAAAATGTGCATGGCCTTTTTCAAAAGGAGGATGCCGTGATAGCTAGAGGATGTTGGTCCTGTTGAGGGACAGGTTGTGAGACGAACCAGTCCTGCATGAGACCCAGCTGTAGAAGAGGCCTACTGTTTTGTATCCCTCCTTACTCATCTCCTTTCACTGTGTACTGTGAGCTGGAGTAGGGGGGCTTCAGAGAGGAGGATTAGAATGAGAGTGAACTTGAGGAAGCTTCTTGAAGAAAGTCCTTCTAAAACATGAACCAGCAAAGAGCAGAGACTCCCACAAATAGTCTTCTATAGTATACATACTATGTACTTTGCAAGTGATTTATAAGTGATTAATGGTTTAAAAACCTTTTTTCAGTTACAATTGTAAGGTAAAATCTTATAATACAAATTCAGTGAAACATAATTGTGATTCCCCATCTACTGCAACCACCAGTACAAAGTGGTCTTAGAAATAGTTTGATCGGTCATAGCTGACTATACACTGGTTTTAACAAAATCATCAGATTTTGAGTAGATGAATAAGTGACTGACTTTTTCACAGCCTCTGAGTGCATCTGTTATTTCATCCATGAGATTAGTAATAACGCACTCTGCACATCTACCTCTCATTGTTGAATGAAGCAGTTTATTTCTAGCATTACAGACAGGTACTGGCTGAACTATTAGTTTGATTTATCTTCATGGAGTATTCCATAGCTTTTAGTCCTGTTGGTTGTTACTACTCTTAAAATATTTTGAAGTCTTATGTTAAGAAAAGTCCAAACACTGCCCCTCACCCCCTACCAAAGAAATTTAATGAAGTCAGTGGATCCAAATAGCTGGAGTTACTCTTGCATGAGGATTGTTCTCAGTGCCAGGCTGGCCAAGCCCTCACAAGGATCCTGATATAATATCTGACTTTTACTTCAACACATACTCATATTTCAAGGACACTGTGGTGCTGTACTGATCTCTTTTCATGCATTACTTCATTCATTCCTCATTGTGGCTCTATAGCAGAGATACTTTTGGTATTCCTGTCATAATTGAGGAACCAAGGCTCAGATGGCTAAAAAAAAACCCCTTATAATTTGTCAAAGAACATATAATTTGTAAATAACTGTTGAATGTGAGTCTAAATGGCCCTAATGCCCATGTTTTTAATCACATCAGAGCTCTAGCAAGTTGTTAGGATAAACGGGAATAAAGAGAGGCAGTTGGGAGCTGTGGCTTGTTGCCCCATTACCTTTTAAGGTCTTGAGTCTAGCTTAGATTACTTGGGCCCAATTATACCCCTTGAACTTAAGGATTATTTAGGAGGTCAGATTTTGGGAGTATGTTGAGGCAGCATTGAACAAGAGAGGGAATAGCCCTGAGGTGTTTACCCATCTTCGAATGTTCTTCCTGGGTGGCTTAGGGAGGGTAAGATCTGAAAATTCCAACCTGTTTGAGACCATCCATTGTCAGGCCAGCACACCTCAGTAACTCACCATCTGGTTCAATACTTACAAGTAGATGGTTGGTTTTTTTTTTTTTTTTTTAACCATTTCTAGAACTGAGCTCCTGAATATACTTTGGAGACTCAATTCTAGACAGAAGGTTGCTTTATGTCAGCAAGTGGTTAGCAACATTTCTTGGTGCCCAGATATCTTTGGTCATCTGATATATTCTGTGATCTCCCACCTCAGAAAAAGATCCATAACACGCTTACACACGACTTCTTATTTACAATGTTAGGGCATTTAGAGATGCTGTACAGTCTGTCCACACTTCCACTGAGAGGTCAAGGAACTTAAGAAATCTTCAGATATGTCCGGTGTTAAAAGATGAAATGTTTTCAGAATATTTTTGAAGATTACTAGGGAAGTTAGAAAGAAAGAAAAAAAAAGGGATGGAGGGAGAAAGGGAAGGAAAGAAGGAAAGAATGAAGGAAGGAAGGAGCAATGAGAAACCATAGGATCCCTCTATTTTTTTTCCCCAGCTAGAGTGGTCACTTATGTAAATAACTTTTGAGGACTTGTGTAATTGGGATAGTTTTTTTTTTAATAATAGTTTATTGTCAAATTGGTTTCCATATAACACCCAGTGCTTCTCCCCACAAGTGCCTCCCACCATGACCATCACCCCCTCTCTCCCTCCCCCTCCCCTTTCAGTCCATGGTGGGATAGTTTTAATGACTAGGAAGGACATGAACAATTTTGGCCAGTTTGCTATTTGGAAATGAGACTACAGCCAATGAGCCCTTTATATTTTTAAATGGACCAAACAAAAATTTAGTAAGCGCTGAGGTGATCTTAGAAAATGAAAAGCCAGGCATTCCTCCTGACTCTTGGCCTGAATGCTCTCCCTTTCCTGTTTCTTCCCTTTCACTTTCTCTTTCCTTTCCTGTTTTAACTTGACTGTGGTGGTCTGTGTCAGAGGTCATTCCAGCTGGGACAAGCTGCTGTGACCCTTTTTGCTACCATGGACGAAGGAAGCAGTGAACCTGAGCCCAGTAGCAGCTTGGCCCAAAAGCCTTAGCTGTGGATGCTTCATCAGCCTTCTCTTAAAGCCCAAGTTTAAATAAAGAGCAGTGAAAGCAAAATCATTTGTCATTTTAGTATCATCTAATATTAGCTTTCCATTCTCAGTTAACTAAGGTGTAATGTTTTTCTCAGTCATTCTCCTAGGCATGCTTGTATTTAACTTTTCTGATCTCTCCTTATGCTTGTGGAAAGTTTTACCTCCTTTTTCTTTATGTTAGTCATTTAGTAATCAGCCAGCTCTTTTTTAAGAAAAAGATTCTATAAATCAAAATACCCCAACTTTATATTCAAAGTTATTATTCTTAGGAATCAGTAGGTGAACAAATATGTACCATGATTAGTTTCACTAATTAAAGAAATATGATAAAACCAGCAGTGAGGTATCATTCAGCATCTTTCCCCACAATGAAATTAGCCATCACTTGTATTTCTCCATCTTAATCTTTGTCCATACCCATGTATTTATATATTTATATACTTTTTGGTTTGAATACATGCATGAATGTGTGTGTGTACATAAACACACATCTCCCAGAGCAGGTGATTGATTTAATAAAATAATTGTACATCCTCAGAATAGTCATTAAAAATGATAGCTATGAAAAGTAGCAACATGGAAAACTATTGTGATCTAAATCCAAATAGAAAATACATAAGTACTATGATTCCAACAACAAATATGTGAACATTATACACACATGCACACATAACCATATAGGCATTTGTTCACCAGAGCCACTGGACTGTTTTTTTCCCAGCAGACCATTAGACAAGTCATTCTCGAACTTTAATGCCTATCAGCATCATCTGGAGGGCTTGTTAAACAGATTCTGGACTCCTTCCCAAGGATTCTGGGGCAGGGCCTGAGGATTTGGATGTGTGTGTGTACCACACAATTAAATCAGAACTTCTGGGAATGTGTCCCAGGCTTTACTCGGTTTTAGAAGTTCCACAGGTGATTCTTAGGTGCAACTAAAGTTGAGGACTAGTGGTTTTAAACCAGTGGTTCTCAGACTTGGGTGTGCATCACAGTTGCTTGGAGGATTTTTTGAAACAGATTTCTGGGTCCCACCCCCGGAGTTTCTGATTGAGTAAGTCTCTGGCGGCTGGCCAGGGAACTTGCATTTCTAACAAATTCCCAGGTGATGCTGTTGCTGTTAGTCCAGAGACCATCCATTGAGAGACATTGCTTCAAAGTTTAGAAACTCATGATCTGTGCTGGCCAACAGAATCATAACACTCCTAGCTGGTGTCACTGAAAGTTGTAACATTTTTGGAATGTAGCAGTATATGATAAGAATCATAAATGCCTTTGTGCCTGTTGGTCTGGTAATTCCACTTTGGGGAGATCTAAGAAAATACACTAGCTATGGAAAACAGCTGTAAGTTTGATGGTCACAGAACTGAGTTTTCTAATGGTCAAAATACTATAGCTAAAAATGTCCAAAAGTAGGTGATTGGTTTAATAAATCATAGTACCTTCCCATAATGGAATAGTTATTAAAAATGATAGCTTGAAAGTGTCACGATTTAAATACTCATAAAAATGTATAAATGCTTTTGATTACAGCCATGAATAAGTACACATAGGAAGAAAATATCAGAAGGAAGTAAACTGAAACAATAAATGTCAAGTTAAGATGATGGGATTTTTTTCTTTCCTTCATTTCCAAGTTTTCTATGACTGTGTTTATCAATTTTATAACTATAATTATAACTATACTTATACATATATTCATTTTTATATTTGGCATCATATTACTCATTACCACTTCTCTTCATGATAATGTGGTATTATCCTGGTTTAAAGTAAAATTTCTAAGAATTTTGCATTTGCCTACAGATCCTAATTGCAACTTTTCCCAAGTGACAGCACATGCTCTGTCTCCTACAGCTTCTGTTCAAATATTTTCTGAGTGATGTTAATTAACCTCAGAGGTGATACAGAAAGCTTAAAGGTTCTTATTAGGCAGAGACCAGCCAAAGAAAGAGGCAGAGGGCATGTTGATGTTTCCATTTTATGATAATTGATAAGGTATTCAAATGAAACTCATCTGTATTCATTATGCCTGAATATCTAAAGGATTTATAAGAAACTCCAATTATATTCTTTGGTACTGTGCTGGTTCACCAGAGGAGTTGAGAGTTATTTTTCTAAGTCACTGTATAAGACAATATATAACACATCAAATCCTATGACTGGGAATATAATTTCAGGAGATTTCTCACTATAATTAAAATAGATCTAAGATGTACATGGCTTAGGGCAATTTTGCTTTGCAGACTTTATTAAGACTAGATCACCTGCAATAAACACCTGTGCCATTTTTAGGACCAGACTATGGATAGCCCTTCAGATGGCACGCACAATTCAAATTGGCAAAAATTATTATATTCCATTTTTAGTCTTTAAGCATTTCTTTTTTTCTTTGCTCATTTTTTCTTTTTTTTATTTTAGAGAGAGAGTATGAGAGGGGAAGAAGGGCAGAGGGAGACAGAGAGAGAATCTTAAGCAGGCTCCATGTTTAATGTAGAGCCCGACTCAGAGCTTGATCCCAGGACCCTGGAATCATGACCTGAGCTGAAATCAAGAGTTGGATGCTCAACTGACTGAGCCACCCAGGTGCCCCTAGTCCTTAATCATTTCTTAATGCTAAGTTTTTCTTTTTTAGTTGTACTTGCCATTTTTATTATAATTTCTTTCCTAAGCTATTCACATTAACACAATGTTCAGAAATGAGATGTCTTTGGAACTCAGCATGATTTTTATATCTTTAACCCAAGTGCTTTGTCTTTTTTTGGAGGATACATTTTCTATTATATTATTATTTATAATAGAAACATATTTCAACTAAAAATTGTTTTAATGTTTATTTTTGAGGGACAGAGAGATAAGAAGGGGAAGCACAGAGAGAGAATGAGACATAGAGTCTGCAGGAGGCTCCGGGCTCTGAGCTGTCGGCACAGCCAGCCGCTAACCGACTGAGCCACCCAGGTGCCCCAAGCATATTTCAATTTGTAAATAAATTTTACAAATTTCTTTGTTTACTGTTGTTGCTTTTATTTCATTCTTACATTCAAGGATAATTTCACTTCTTGCTCAAGTGCATCCCTTCTTTCAGATATCTGTGGGCAATAATTCTCACTTATGTACCTAAAAAATATCATTATTTCCACTCTCTCTACTTAACTAGGGTAAAAAAATTTCTAAATTTTCCTAACCACACTTTAGAGATAGTCTCCATTATCTTTAGCCTCTTTTGTTGCTGATAAGTTTACTGCCAACTGATTGTCATTTCTTCTGGGTAATCTTTCTTTTCTGTCCGTAGCTCTTTTTCATTGATTTTTTTTTTTTGCCATTTTACTACAGTGTGTATGGATATAAATTTAACTGTATTTATTCTGCTTATATATTATGTGATCTTTTCAATCTGACAACTCATGTTTTTTCTCCAGTTGTGGAAAACGCCTGGCAAACACCTCCTTTTGAACCCATTAGACATGTCTTAAAACGTCTCAATAAATCCTCCATATATCTTAATTCTCTTTCATAAATTTAATTTCTTCATATTTCTCTGCGGCCTTATCTCGGATGTACTCAGTTCTAACTTCTAGTTCATTAAATCTTTTCTTTTTAAAACTTGTACTTCTTTTTACATCTGCTCATCTACTGAGTTTTAAAAATTTCAATGACTGTATTTTTCATTTATAAAAATTTTAATTGCTTCTTTTTTGTATCTTCTAGTTCTGGTTTTATATTCCCTTGTTTTTGTTTCATAAACTCCTATTTGTATTTTATGGGTGCTATCTTCTCCTTGATTTCTTTAAAGATTTTAAACCACAAAATTTTCTGATTGCTCAAGTATTTCTCTTTCCTTGAGTATAAAATCTCCTTTGGTTATAGATTTTTACCTATGTATTGTGGTTAAAGATCATTTTCAAAATTATTTTTTGAACAGAAATGATTTCCAATGTACATATAAGCAGAGATTAATACATATTTATACTCTAGAAATAAAAAATGCTTAAATTTTGTCATAAATGTTTCAGATAATTTTAAGAGTAATAAGCATTATAGATGCTAAAAATTTATGTTTTAGTATGCTTAAAATACACATTTATCCTCAGTTTCCTTCTTCTACCTTATAAAGACTAACTTTTGTCCTCAAATTATGAGTTATATTACTTACACATATTTGAGCATATATATTACACAATAATGTTCCCACAATATTTAATATTATGTGATACTTCTCAACATTTAGAAAAATAGTTTATTGTGCTACTTTTCAATATTCTTTTTTATCTTAGTCGTATTTTGAAATCTCTACTGGTGCATGTGAGGCACACATTCTTACACATATCCCACCATGTATTTCTCAATAAAATGTAGTTAAGGTGGAATACTTCGGTCCTATGCTGGTGCTATGGTTCTATGAACCTGTGGTTCATTGCCAACTTTACTAGATAGTGTCAAATTGTTATTTAAGTCATTGTACAAATCTATACTCTTCATCAGGATTGTATGAGAATTCCCATTTCTTCACATTGTCATTGTTAATTTTTTTTGGTGATTTAACTTTTAAAAAATCATCTTTATTTTCAGTGAGTTTAAACAGAAGTGTATACACTCTACTACAATTAAGATAGAGGCATTTCCATCACACCCAAAAGTCATTTCTTGCCCCTTTGTATCATTCCATGTTCCTACCCACAGCTCCTTCTCCTAAAATTTTGCTTAGTATAATGTGTTTTTGAGATTCATCCAGGTTGTTACCTATATCAGTAGTTTGTTACTTTTTGTTGCTGAGTAGTGTTCCATATAGATAATCTACTATTGATGGAGGATTGGTGGAATTGTAGGTTGGTTCCTGTTTGGAGCTATTATGAATAGAAGTATTATTCATCCATAAATTATTGTGAAGTTTGGGTAAATGTCTAGGACTAGAATTTCTGAGTTGTATGGGAAGTATATGTTTAACTGTGTAAGAAACTGTTAAATTGTTTTCCCAAAGTGGCTACACTATTTTGCATTCCTGCTGCTAATAATTAAGAGTTCCAATGGTTCTGTATCTTTGTTAACACTTGAAATTAAGAAATTTGAGTCCTTTAAGTGGGTGTATGCATTGCCCTAATCACTAATGATGTTGAGCATTTTTCATGTGTTCATTTTCCATTTATGTAGGCTTTTTGCTAAAGTTTTTGTTCAGACCTTTTGCCTGTTTTGAACAAAATTATCTTTAAAAAATTATTTCCAAGTTTGTATATAGTGCAATAATGACTTTAGGAATACAGTGCAGTGATTTATCCCCTACATACAACACCCACTGCTCATCCCAGCGAGTGTCTTCCTTAATGCCTCTTGCCAATATAGCCTACCCCTCCATCTACAACCCTTCCAGCATATATAGTTCTCTATATTTAAGTCTCTTAAGTTTTGTTCCCCTCTGTTTTTATATTAGTTTTGCTTCCTTTCCCTATGTTCGTCTGTTTTGTACCTTAAATTCCACATATGAGTGAAGTCATGATACTTGTCTTTTTATTATACACTTTAGTTTCATCCACATTGTTGCAAATGGCAAGTTATCATTCTTTTTGATTGCTGAGTAAATACTATGTGGGGTGTGTGTGTGTGTGTGTGTGTGTGTGTGTGTGTGTGTGTCTTCTTTATCAGTCCATCTGTCCATAGATATTTGGGCTCTTTCCCTATTTTGGTTATCGATAGCACTGCTATAAACATTGGGGGATATGTGCCCCTTTGAAAGATCATACCTGTATCATTGGATAAATACCAAGTAGTGCAATCGCTGAATCAATTTTTTGAGGAACCTCCATACTGGTTTCCAGAGTGGCTGCACAGTTTGCATTCCCACCAGCAGTGCAAAAGTGTTCCTCTTTCTCCACATCCTCACCAACATCTGTTGTTGCCTGAGCTGTTCATTTTAGCCATTCTGACAGTTGTGAGGTGGTATCTCATTGTGGTTTTGATTTATATTTCCATGATGATGAGTGATGTTGAACATTTTTTCATGTGTCAGCCATCTGGATGTCTTCTTTGGAAACATGTCTATTCATGTCTTTTGCCCATTTCTTCACTGGATTATTTGATTTTTGGGTGATGAGCTTGGTAAGTTCTTTATAAATTTTGGATCCTAATTAACCCCTTATCAGATGTGTCATTTTCAAATATCTTCTCCCTTCCTATAGGTTGCTTTTTAGTTTTGTTGTTTCCTTCTCTGTATAGGAGCTTTTTTGTGGTTTATTTTTTTTAATTTTTTTGTAATAGTTTATTGTCAAATTGGTTTCCATGTTACACCCAGTGCTTCTCCCCACAAGTGCCCCACACTATGACCATCCCCCCCCCCTTCTCTCCCCTTCCCCCTTCAGTCCATGGTTTGTTTTCAGTATTCAGTAGTCTCCCTTGATCTGTGTCCCTCACTCTCCCCCACTCTCTTTCCCCCTTCCTCTCCCCATGGTCCCCTGCCAGGTCTCTCCTGTTAGACCTATGAATGCAAACATATAGTATCTGTCCTTCTCTGCCAGACTTATTTCGCTTAGCATTGACACCCTCAAGGTCCATCCACTTTCCTACAAATGGCCAGATTTCATTCTGTCCATCACCTGATGGATGGATCAAGAAGATGTGGTATATATATATATACAATGGAGTATTACATGGCAATGAGAAAGAATGTATAGGAGCTTTTTATCATGATGAGGTCCTAATACATTTTTTCTTTTGTTTCCCTTACCTTCAGAGACCCGTTGAGTAAGAAGTTGCTGCGACCAAGATCAAAGAGGTTTTTTGCCTGCTTTGTCCTTTAAGATTTTGATGGCTTCCTGTCATATGTTTAGGTCTTTCATAAAAATTTTTAAAAATAGTTTATTATCAAATTGGTTTCCATACAAAACTCAGTGCTCTTCCCCACAAGTGCC
The DNA here is from genome assembly GCF_006229205.1 of Suricata suricatta. Taxonomy (NCBI): domain Eukaryota; kingdom Metazoa; phylum Chordata; class Mammalia; order Carnivora; family Herpestidae; genus Suricata; species Suricata suricatta. Next base: position 103,807,818 of record NC_043704.1, on the reverse strand, counting down.
CTCCTCCATCACCACCACCTCTTTTCCTCCCCTCCCCCTCCCCCTGCAACCCTCAGTTCATTTTCAGTATTCAATAGTCTCTCAAGTTTTGCATCCCTCTCCCTCCCCAACTCTCTTTTCCTCCTCCCCTCCCCCTGGTCCTCCATTAGGTTTCTCCTGTTCTCCTGTTAGATCTATGAGTGCAAACATATGGTATCTGTCCTTCTCCGCCTGGCTTTTTTCACTTAGCATGACACCCTCAAGGTCCATCCACTTTTTTTTACAAATGGCCATATTTCATTCTTTCTCATTGCCATGTAGTACTCCATTGTATATATAAACCACATCTTGATCCACTCATCAGGTGATAGACATTTAGGCTCTTCCCATGTTTTGGCTATTATTGACAGTGCTGCTATGAACATTGGGGTACATGTGCTCCTATGCATCAGCACTTCTGTATCCCTTGGGTAAATCCCTAGCAGGGCTATTGCTGGGTCATAAGGGAGTTCTCCGGATAGTTTTTTGAGGAACCTCCACACTGTTTTCCAGAGCAGCTGCACCAGTTTACATTCCCACCAACAGTGTAGGAGGGTGCCTGTCTCTCCACACCCTCACCAGCATCTATAGTCTCTTGATTTGTTCATTTTATCCACTCTGGCTGGTGTGAGGTGGTATCTCAGTGTGGTTTTGATTCGTGATTCCCTGATAATGAGTGATGTTGAGCATCATTTCATGTGCCTGTAGGCCATCTGGATGTCCTCTTTGGAGAAGTGTCTGTTTATGTCTTCTGCCCATTTCGTCACTGGGTTATTTGCTTTTTGGGTGTGGAGTTTGGTGAGTTCCTTGTAGATTTTGGATACTAGCCCTTTATCCAATATGTCATTTGCAACTATCTTTTCCCATTCTGTCAGTTGCCTATTAGTTTTCTTGATTGTTTCCTTTGCAGTGCAGAAGCTTTTTATTTTGATGAGGTCCCAATAGTTCATTTTTGCTTTCATTTCCCTTGCCTTCGGGGATGTGTCAAGTAGGAAATTGCTGCGGTTGAGGTCAAGGAGATTGTTTCCTACTTTCTCCTTGAGGGTTTGGTGGTATCCTGTCTCACATTCAGGTTCTTCAGCTATTTTGAGTTAATTTTTGTGTATGGTGTAAGAAAGTGGTCTAGTTTCATTCTTCAGCATGTTGCTGTCCAGTTCTCCCAGCACCACCTGCTAAAGAGGCAGTCTTTTTTACATTGGATACTTTTTCCTGCTTGGTCAAACATTAATTGGCCGTACATTTCTGGGTGGGGTTCTGGGTTCTCTATTATATTCCATTGGTCTATGTGTCTGTGTTTGTGCCAATACCACACTGTCTTGATGATGACAACTTTGTAGTAGAGGCTAAAGTCTGGGATTGTGATACCCCTGTTTTGGCTTTCTTCTTCAATATTACTTTGGCTATTCAGGGTCTTTTGTGGTTCCATATGAATTTGAGGATAGCTTATTTTAGCTTTGAGAAGAACGCTGGTGCAATTTTGATGGGGGTTGCATTGAATGTGTAGATTGCTTTGGGTAGTAATGACATTTTAACAATGTTTATTCTTCTGATCCATGAACAGGGAATGTTTTTCCATTTCTTGGTGTCTTCTTCAATCTCTTTCATAAGTTTTCGATAGTTTTCATCATATAGGACTTTTACATCCTTGGTTAGGTTTACTCCTAGGTATTTTATGGTTTTTCATGCAATCATGAATGGGATCAGTTTTTTATTTCTCTTTCCGCTGCTTCATTATTGGTGTATAGGAATTCAACTGATTTCTGTACATTGATTTTGTACCCTGCAATTTACTGAATTCATTGATCAGTTCTAGAAGGCTTCTGGTGGAGTCTGCTGGGTTTTCCACGTACAGTATCATGTCATCTGTGAAAATTGAAAGCTTTACTTCAGGTCTTTCATAAATTTTGAGTTTATTTTTGTGTACAGTGTCAGAAAGTGGTCCAGGTTTATTTCTCTGCATGTCACTGTCTAGTTTTTCCAACACCATTTGCTAAAGATATCATCTTTATTACATTGGATATTCTTTTCTGCTTTGTCAGAGATTAGTTGGCCATACATTTGTGGGTCCCTTTCTGGGTTCTCTATTCTGTTCCATTGATCTTAAGGTCTGTTTTTATGCTTGTAATATTGTCTTGATGATTACAGCTTTGTAATACATCTTGAGGTCAGGAATTGTGATGCCTCCATCTTTGGTTTTCTTTTTCAGGATTGCTTTGGCTATTTGGGCTCTTTTCTAGTTCCATACAAATGTTAGGATTGTTTGTTCTAGGTCTGTGACGAATGCTGGTGTCATTTTGATAGGAATTGCATTGAATGCATAGATTGCTTTGGGTAGTATTGACATTTTAACATTTATTCTTCAAATCCATGGGCATGGAATATTTTTCCATTTTTTGTGTCTTCAATTTCTCTCATAAGCTTCCTGTTGTTTTCAGTGTATAGATTTTTCACCTCTTTGGTTAGGTTTATTCTTATGTGTTTTATGGTTTTTTGTGCAGTTTCAAATGGGATAGATTCCTTGATTTCTCTTTCTGTTGCTTCATTAGTGGTATATAGAAATGCAACCGATTTCTGTGCATTGATTTTATATCCTGTAACTTTGCTGAATTTCTGGATCAGTTCTAGCAGTTTTTTGGTAGAATCTTTTGGGTTTTCCACATAGAATATCATATCATCTGTGAAGAGTGAAAGTTTTATTTCCTCCTTGCCAATTTGGATGCCTTTTGTTTCTTTGTGTTGACTAATTGCTGAGGCTACGACTTCCAATACTGTGTTGGATAACAGTGGTCAGAGTGGACATCCTTGTCATATTCCTGACCTTAAGGGGAAAGCTCTCAGTTTTTTCCCATTGAGGATGGTATTAGCGTTGTATCTTTTATATATGGTTTTTATGATCTCAAGGTATGATCCTTCTATCCCTACTTTCTTGAGGGTTTTTATCAAGAAAGGATGCTTATTTTGTCAAATGCTCACTCTGCATCTAATGAGAGGATCATGTGGTTCTTGTCCTTTCTTTTGTTAATGTGATGTATCACATTGATTTGTGGATATTGAACCAGCCCTGCATTCCAGGTATAAATCCCACTTGGTTGTGGTGAATATTTCTTTTAATATATTGTTGGATCCAGTTGACTAGTATCGTGTTGAGAATTTTTGCATCCATAGTCATCAGGGAAATTGGTCTATAATTCTCCTTTTTAGTGGGGTTTTTATCTGCTTTGGGGATTAAGGTAATGCTGGCCTCATAGAATGAGTTTAGAAGTTTTACTTCCATTTCTGTTTTTTGTAACATATTCAAAAGAATAGAGGTTAACTCTTCTTTAAGGTTTGGTAGAATTCCCCAAGAGGGCCATCTGCCCTGGAATCTTGATTTTTTGGGTGATTCTGATCACTATTTCAATTTCTCTACTGGTTATGGGTCTATTAAAATTTTCTATTCCTGTTTCAGTTTTGGTAGTTTATATGTTTCTAAGAATTTGTCCATTTCTTCCAGATTGTTCAATATACTGGCATATAATTGCTCATAATATTCTCTTGTTATTGTTTGTAGTTCTGCAGCATCAGTTGTGATCTCTCCTCTTTCATTTTTGATTTTACTTATTTGAGTCCTTTTCTTTTTCATCAAACTGACAAAGGGTATATCAATTTTGTTAATTCTTTCAGAGAACCAGCTCCTGGTTTCATTGATCTGTTCTACTATGTTTTTGGTTTCAATAACATTGATTTCTGCTCTAATCTTTATTGTTTCCTGTCTTCTGCTGGTTTAGGGTTTAATTTGCTATTCTTTTACTTCTCTTTAACTTGTATGGTTAGGTTGTGTATGTGAGACCTTTCTTCCTTCTTTAAGAAAGCCTGGATTACTTTATGCTTTTCTCTTATGACTGCCTTTATTGCATCCCAGAGGTTTTGAGTGGCTGTATTATCATTTTCATTGACTTCCAGGTACTTTTTAATTTCTTCTTTAATTTCTTGGTCAACCCATTCATTCTTTACTAGGATGCTCTTTTTGTTTTTAAAATTTTAATGTTTATTTCTTTTTAGAGAGAGAGAGTGTGTGAATGTATGAGGGGCAGAGATAGAGGGAGACACAGAACCCAAAGTGGACTCTGGGCTCTGAACTGTCAGCACAGAGCTTGATGTGGGGCTTGAACTTACAAACTGTGAGATCATGACCTGAGCTGAAATTGGACATTCAACTAACTGAGCCACCCAGGTGCCCCAGTAAGATACTCTTTAATCTCCAAGTCTTTTTGTCTTTCCAAAGTTTTTTTTTTTGTTGTTGACTTCAAGTTTCATAGTGATGTGTTCTGAAAATATGCACAGTATGATCTCAATCTTTTTAAACTTGGTTAGGGTTGATTTGTGTCCCACTATGTGATCTATTCTGGGGAATGTTCCAGGTGCACTTGAGAACAATGTGTATTCCACTGCTTTAGGATGAAATGTTCTGAATGTATCTGTTAAGTTTATGCCATCCAGTCTGTCATTCCATGGCATTATTTCCTTGTTGATTTTTTATTTAGATGGTCTGTCCATTGTTGTAAATGGGGTGTTGAAGTTTCTACTATTATGGTATTATTATCAGTGAATTTCTTTATGTTTTTGTTTAATTGCTTTATACACTTGGGTTATACTATGTTGGGGGTATAAATGTTTACAGTTGTTAGATCTTCTTGGTGGATAGACCCCTTTAATTATGATGTAATGCCCTTCTTCAATTCTTGTTACAGTCTTTATTATAAAATCTAGATTTTCTGATATAACTTTGGATACTCTGGTGTTTTGGTGATTAGCATGGTAGATTGTTCTCCAACCCCTTACTTTCAATCTAAAAGTGTCATTAGGTCTAAAATGGGTCCATATATATGGATTTTGTTTTCTTATCCATTCTGTTACCCTATGTCTTTTGATTAGAGCATTAAGTCCATTGACATTTAGAGTGAGTACTGAAAGGTATGGATTTATTGCCATTGTGTTGCCTATGGAGTTGGAATTTCTGGTGGTGTTCTCTGGTCCTTTCTAGTCTTTGTTGCTTTTGATCTTTTTTGTTTTGTTTCATCTTTTCTCCACTCAAAGAGTTCCCATTAAAATTTCTTGCATTGCTGGCTTAGCAGCCACAGATTCCTTTAGTTTTTGTTTGTTTGAGCAACTCTTTATCTCTCCTTCTATTTTGAATGACAGACTTGCTGGATAAAGAATTGTCAGCCACATATTTTTCTAATTCAGTGCATTGAATACATCCTGCCACTTCTTACTGGCCTGCCAAGTTTCTGTGGATAGGTTTACTGCAAACCTGATCTGCTTTCCCTTGTAGGTTAAGGACTTTTTTTCCTTTGATGCTTTTATAATTTTTTCCTTGACTGTGTATTTTGTGAAATTAACTATGATATGCCTTGTTGATGGTCAGTTTTTGTTGAATCTAATGGTAGTTCTCTATAATTCTTCGATTTTGATATCTGTATCTTATCCCAGGTTAGGGAAGTTTTCCACCCTGATTTGCTCACATAAATCTTCTAGCCCTTTTTCTCTATCTTCATCTTCTGGGACTCCTATGCCTCAGATATTATTCCTTTTTAGTGAATCATTGAGTTCTCTCATTCTTATGTCATGCCCTTTTGCCTTAGTTTCCTTCTTTTTATCTGTTAAATTATTCTCCATAATTTTGTCTTCTATATTGCTGATTAACTGCTTTACTTCATCCATCCTTGCTGCTGTGGCATTTATTCGAGGTTGCATCTCAGTTATAGCATTTTAAATTTGGCCCTAACTAGATTTTGCCTCTATTATCTTTGCAGAAAGGGATTGTATGCTTTTTTCAACCCCAGCTAGTATTCTTATTATCTTGATTCTAAATTATAGTTCAGACATCTTGCTTGTATCTGTGTTGATTAAGTCCCTGGCTATCATTTCTTCCTGTTCTTTCTTTTGGGGTGAATTCATTTATTTTGTCATTTTGGAAGAAGAAAATGAATTAATAAAATAAAAAATAGAAAAATGAAAAGATGAAACACAACATACACAAAAAAATCAAATCAAGGACACTTGATCCTACATATGTTTTGGTCTGGTTGTTGAATGAAGCTTTGTTGAATAGAGAAAATAGGGAAATAAAAGAAAGAAAACAAAGTAAGAAAACGCTTAAAAATTTGAAAAATGTATACAGTAAAATAGAATAAAATGAATCAAAGAAGGTAAAATAAAATAAAAAATAAGTTTACAGAAAAGTAGAAAATATATAAAATTAGGAAAAATTTTTATATTAATAAAATAAAAAATATTTTTTCTCTTTCTGTATCTAAGAATAAAAAAAGGGGAAAAAGCCTGAATACATGGCCCAGTGAACAGAATGAAATCTGAATGAAATTACATCCAGTTTCCCCTGGAAGTCAAACTATGAAGCACTTTATAGTCCATACACTAAGCGGGGGGAGAGACTTGTGATCCTTCAGGGCTTGTTTGGAGCAGTTGGATGGGGCTTGGTGTAATGGCTTCATTCTCCACTAGGTGGTGCTGCTTAATTTACTGGGGTGGATTATTGTGGCATGTGTATGCACATGCCTGGGAGAGAGAAAAACGGTATCACCCAGCTTCCCAGTCTTAGCACCAGAACTCTGTGCTCTCATGGAGGGGCAATCACCTCCCCTCTTTTATCTCCAGCTTCTGTTCACTTCCTGCTTCCCTTTCCAAGCCATCAGTCTTCCAGGTGGCACCTCCATCCCAAATTTTATCTCAGATGGGGCTATGTTTCTAATCCTGTCACTTCTGGGAGCTCTGAGGCTTGGACCTGCCCTGACCTCCTGTAGGAGTGTCTTGCCAAGCAATGGCTGGGTGCCGGCCTGGCCCAGAATCAGTTCCTGTGATTGTGTAGCCACAGCAGTTCAGGGATTATGGTAAATCACAGCACACAACTAGCGCCAGGTTCCACCACACTCTGGCATCTTTGTTCCAGGAACCCTGGGACCTTTGCCTATAGGGTGGCTGTATGGTCTTTACCAAATGCCCTGCTATTAGGGAAACTGCTTCTCCCTGTGTGGCCTATGGACGCCTTACACTTTGCTGCCTGCTCCTGGAGATTCACCCTTCCCACCAAAGCACCACCAAATGCCACCAGCTGTGGGATTTCTGATGATGCTGTATCTTCTCCTTTCTTCCTTTCTTGTTCAGTCACTTGTGAGTGTTTCCACTTTTCTTCTTTCTCTCTAGCTACATTCAGGGTGAATTCTTTTCCAGTACTCTCTCCCCTTTCTCTGTCCTTTCTCTGAAAATATACCTCCCTACCCTTTGAGGCTTCTCTCTTCCCCAGTTCACCTCACTGTGCCATGTACCTGCCAAGTTCTGTAGCTCAATTTATGCAGATTGTTGTATGAGTCCTCAGATAAATTTTCTATGTGTGCAAAATGATTTGATGCTGATCTAGCTGCATTTTAGGGATGAGAGAAGCAGAGAACTTCATATTGCTCCACCATTTTGGCCCCTCCAAACAAATTTTCTTTCTTTTTTTAAATTTTTTGTTTATTTATGTTTGAGACAGAGAGGAAGAAAGAGAGAGCAGAGAGAGAGGGAGACACAGAATCCAAAACAGGCTCCAACTGTCAGCACAGGGCTTGAACCCATGAACTGTGAGATCATGACCTGAGCCAAAGTTGGACACTTAACCAACTGAGCCACCCAGGTGCCCCAGCCAAATTATCTTCTTAATATTCAGCTGTAGTAATTTTTTTTTGTTTTCTGAATAAAAGTCTTCAATAAGATATATATTTTACAAATGTTTTCTTTGGAGTGCCTTTCTGTGAATGTCATTGGATTGCTTTTTTAAAAAAATTTTCTTACAATGCCTTTTAAAGTACTCAAGTTGTCTTTTTAAACTTTTCTATTTTTTTAACGTTCATTTATTTTTTAGAGAGAGAAAGAAATAGAGACAGAGCATGAATAGTAGAAGGGCAGAGACAGAGGGAGACACAGAATCTGAAGCAGATCCTAGGCTCTGAGCTATCAGCACAGAGCCTGATGCAGGGCACAAACTCGAGAATGGTGAGATCATGACCTAGGCCAAAGTTGGATGCTTAACTGACTGAGAAACCCAGGTGCCCCTTAATTTTTCTATTTTGAATTTTATCTTTACTGTTTTGTTTTTTGTTGTAGATTTCTTTTTAAAAATATTTTTCTTTAAACATTTTATATTGATGAATCCATTTTAGAAGGGTATAGATATAGAACAAATGAGTTTTAAAAGTCCGGTATTTTGTTAGTAAATATCTAACTTATTTTACTACACTTAATAACGGCATAAATTTATTTAAAAGTAACACTAGAGGAATGCCTGGGTGGTTGAGTCTGTTAACTGTCAGACTCATGACTTCTGCTTAGGTTATAATCTTACAGTTTTGAGTTCAAGCTGCACATTGGGCTCTGCTGTCAGCTTGGGAGTTTCTGTTCCTTTCTTCTGCCCCTCACCCACTGGTGCATGTTCTCTCTCTGTCTCTCTGTCTGTCTGTCTATCTGTCTCTCTCTCTTATTTAAAATAAATATATAAACATTAAAAAATAAAAGTAACACTAGATATTGAAATGCCTTAGAGATATTGAAAATGTAACTAAACGTTAATTCCCTTTAGCACTAGTAATAGTCCTGTGTTCTATAGCAGTATTGCCTAAAAGAAATGTAATGCAAGCCACATATTCAATTCCCTATGTAATTTTAACTTCCCTTATAACTATATTAACAAATTAAAATTTAAAAAGTGAAATTAATTTTTATCAATATAATTTACTTAACCCCAACACATCCCAAAATGCTATCATTTCAACATATAATCAATATGAAAAGTAAAAAGATATTTTAGATTCTTTCATACACTGCTTTAGTTTAACATATTAAAATGTGGCACAAGTGACTAGAGTTGTGTCATATTTATTGGCCATTAAAATTCTAGAGGAAAGGCAAAATTTATTTCAGTTTAATAATCTCCTAGAGTATACAGAATACTGTACAAAGTGTTGATAAAATATAGGAGATTCATCTGGGTAGCCAGGAGAGTATAAAAAAGCAATTTCAGCTTTGAAGATCTCGTGGAAACATCACTGGGTAGTTTATTAAAGCTCTATTTGCTTATTTCATCCTGGAAAGTGGATGTAGGTCTCAAAAATCCTGTTAGTGACAAGAATACTTTTACCATTAAACAGAAAACCGTAGGGAGGCCTTGGTTAGAAAATGCACACTCGCCTTTCTCCCTGCAGACAAAGGAATTAATGGTTTATCAATGTTATTGTTCAATGACCCATATCAATGGGGATCCTTCTGAATGGTCTTCATTGGTTTAATTATCACAAAATTCCCACAATACATAGGAATCTGGGTACGTGCTCTTCTTTCCTCCACCTGTTCAGCAATCCACATATAACAATTTACCAGGTCACTGCATGCCTATTAGAATGCCTGGTGAAAAACAACGATTAAAAATACCAAGTGCTAGAAGGGACAGGGAGCAACTGAAACTCTCCTGCACTGTTGATGGGAATGGAAAATGGGACAGTGACTCTGGAAACACTTCCTTATAAAGTTAAACATATAATTACCAACCCACCCAACAATTCCACTCTGAGGTATTTACTGAAGTGAAGGAAAATTTGAATTTGCACAAGTCAAGGATTTCCAGAAACTAGAGATGGGAGGAGGCAACGATATGAAAAAGCACAGAATTTTTTGAGATGATTGAACATTTCTTTATCTTGATTGCTTTGGTGGTTATATAACTGTAGGCATTTGCCAGACCCACAGGGCCGTACATAAGAAAGAGTGACTTTTACTGTAGATGTTACTAAAGAAAAATGTATTGGGCTACTATTATATGCTAGGGCCACAGGAGGGACAAAGGTAAGAGAGTATAAATATGGTACAAGAGCAATTCATACAAAGTAATGGAATTTGATCTGGCAACCAATATTGCTTTAGGTTAATTCAACTCAATAAATACATATTTGTTGCCTACCCTATGTCAGATATTGTTCTTGGTCCACAGATAGTAAGACAACTGCTGACTTCAAGAAAGCAATGGTTTTTTTTCTATGACATGCAGGCATATGATGAACATTTTTATAATTTGTTCTCCTTCGAAGTTAATACAGTTTAAGCACCAAGACAGGTGATCAGAAAGAATACTAGGCAAGGGGTGCCTGAGTGGCTCAGTTTGTTGGGTGGCCAAATCTTGACTTCTGCTCAGGTCATGATCCCAGGGTCATGGGATTGAGTCCTGCTCCAGGCTTTGCACTGAGTGTGGAGCCTGCTGAGGTTCTCTTTCTCTCTCCCTCTGCCCCTCTGCCCCTCTGCCCCTTCCTCCCTCTCTCTCTCTCTCTCTCTCTCTCTCTCTCTCTCTCTCTCTCTCTCTCTCTCAAAGTAAAGGAAAGAAGGGATACCAGGCAGTAGCAGCTTTGGAATTTCTATGCCTTCTCATGTTTGGAATGTCAGTACCCTTTAAGTGAATTCCCTGGAAAGTAGATAATATTAAGTAGAAGTGTATCTTTCTACTAGCAATAGTAGAAAAAGACCCATCATGGCAAACAGTAGGCTAAGATATATCATGCATTTCTAGTGCTGGTGATTCTATACAAGGTTCAACTTGAGTGACAACCACTTAATCCTGGGTGACTGACTTGTTACCTAGTGATTAAACCACTCACTCTGAAGGATGGAAGCCATTGCAGTACTGCAGTCAGGCTACTAAAGTCATTCCTGATGGGACTGAAGTAGGAGTCTGTCCTGGCACAAGTGAATGTTCAGAGAGGGACAAAAGTGTTATCTCACACTATAACACCCTTTGGGTGGCTTAAGGTATACCTACATGTGATTTATACTAACGCCATTTTTCTTTATCTGCTTCTCATGTTCCACTCCTCAGTTGTATGCTGTCTCATCTTTTCATTGTGTTTTGCTCTGAAGGCAGTAGACCTGTGGGACATCCAGGAAGAAAATAACTTCTGTGTTTCACAGTGCTTAATGGCTAGAGAGCACTTTAAGTTTTTAATCCTCCAAACAGCACTGTACGGTAAATAAAGGCAATATTTATATATCAGTTGTGGGAAGAAACAGGAGGCCAGTGGGGTTGTAAGTTGTCCAGTTTGCCCAACAAAAGCAGGATGAAATAAGTTTCAAGTTTGAATTTTATGATCCCTAGCCCAGGTCACTTACAATTCTATAATGATACCTCATTACTAAGTGTGCTGGCTTTTGGTTTGCTTTAAGAAGCTGTGGGCAGTGACATTGTTTTGTTTTGTTTAAATGATACTCTAGACTAGAGAAAACAGATTCCACAAAGCCCAAATTATCTCTGACACAATGCCCATGAATATGAGTGATGTATACAGAACCAATGTTAAATGAGGGAATTATGTCTCTTTCCTTCTTTGATACAAATACTATATAGCAATTGCCTTGCTGGTAGGCTTGTAGAAATACTGATTTTAACCAATGTATGTGATAGTTATCATGATTCTGTTATTTGAGGGAAAACGGAAAGGCTCTTGTAGGTCTGAACTATCATGTCACTGGATTATATCCTGTTCTTAAAATTCTCACATTTTTTCTTCTTGGCTTAACGTGTTTGCTGTAGGTATGGGGGAAAAGATGTGAAGTATTTGGCCAATATCAGTTATTAATGAGTCAGTGTTAATTAAGCAAGTATTTTTTATATACTTTTATGAAAGGAGACTATTAAAATTACTATAAGAATACCTCTTACTAAGTGTTAATAAAGATTAACCCTTAATACATTATTTGCTTTATTCCCACAACAACCTTATGAGGAAATTTTGAATGAGGGACTGAGACTTAGAGGTTAAATAACATGTTCAACTAAAAAATGGAAGAGCTGGATTCCAATCCAGATTTGCCTTAGCTGTGATTTTGTGAGCAAGACATAGCCCTTGTACTCAAGTAGATGCAAGTGTATAAAGGATCCTGAGAAAAGGCTAAGCAAGTGGAGAGATAGCAGTTCATGGAAGATATGATGGGGTCTGTAAGAGGAAAATGAGCAAACGTGTCTTGAGATTTGAGAAGAAGCTAAACTCTCACCTGGGCTAAAAGCAGAAGAGGGATCATGGAGGATGCGGCATCTGAGGTGGGCTTGGAAGGAAAGATAGTGCCATATAGGGATGTTTACCTGTAGACTGTGTATATGCTTAAGTAGACATGTTGATCCTGCATTATCAGTAGAGAACAAAACATGAAAATTCTGGCTCCTGAAGTTTTATTTAAAATCCTTTATTCACCCATGGGCCAAATCTCAGAACTAGCACTCTCACTAATGCGCGCGCTCTCTCTCCCCCGCCCCCTCACACACACACATACACAGGTAATCATAGTGATTGTGTGTATACATATACATGTAGTATAATTAGTATGATTTAAAAAGTTATCCTCCTCAAAATGTCCTTATTTTCAGGAGGAATATTTAAAGGCAAAGTAATATGATGTCTGCCACTTAAAGTGATCCAACAAGAGTCATTGTGCCAGAGATAATTTGGGCATTGTGGGATCTGTTTTCTCTAGTCTAGAGTATCATCAAAACAAAACAATGTCACTGCCCATAGCTTCTTAAAGCAACCCAAAAAAGAGTGTATGTATGTATTATATATATAAAATATGTGTTGTTCATTATATATGAACAATTCTTAAGGAAGAATAAAATAGAGTATATGGATGGATACGTAAATATAAAAAGGAATGAGGGAGAAAGAAAAGGGAAGAGAGAGAAGGAGAGAGAAAGAGACAGATAAAAAAAGAGAAGAAATATGTGAAACATGTTAACAATTAGTACATATGGGTTCTAAGTAAAGAGTAAGTGGGTGTTCATTATAACTCTTCTTTGTTTCACATTTTTCATTAGAAGTTGGGAGCAAACAGGGAAGATATAAAAATAGCAAAAGAAGTAAACAAAAACTACCCACAACCCCCCCCATTTGATATAGTCATATTAGCATATTATAACATTTGAATGAATTTTATTCGTCTTTTTCTAGATGTGTGGATCTTTCTGTGTAATTTTTTCATTAAGTTGTATGTACAGCTCTACAGCTGTTTTTCATTTAGCACTGTAGCCCAAGCATTTTCTCACATCAGTAAAATCCCTAAGTCTAATCCATTCTCAAATGGAAAAGAATTAGGCACCACCTTCAAAAAGAAAAGCATCATAGAATTTGTGCACATGTTTAAAAATTACCACAGCTACCTTTACTCATCAAGAGTTTACAGAGCAGAGGGATTGTCAGGATGGAAATCATTCTACAGTAAATGTTGATGCAGTGAGGGTAAACTTTTGGGCTATAGAATAGATCTGATCGATCTAGGTTAGCCTAATTACATATACCCAACACCTTACACCATGTAAACTCTATAATGCATGGTTGGCACTCTATCAATGTTGAATGGATACAAGAAGGCAAGATTGGTTAGATCTGGGTAGATGATAGCTGGATGAAAGAATCTCAACTTTTAGGGTCTCCAGCCATATTTAAACTAATCCTTCAAATACGGTGATTCCACGGCCAATCTGGTTACATTTGGTTTAGAATTACTTCTTTAACAATAAAACAACTTACCTCAAAACAGTTCCCATAAGCCAAACATTGTGGAAAGCCAGGTTGAAACTCTCAAATATATGTTATTCAAGATTTGTAACCAGTAACTAGAACCTACAGTCGAAACCAAGTCAATAGCCTCACATGCTCTGATATTATTAAGGACACAGCCACTGCTTCTGAGCAGAAGAAAATGTTCTCACCCTCCAGGCTCAGCACATTCAGATGGGAAGAAAGGTGACTGTTACTGTTCTATCTTATTTTCCTTTTTCACCAGCTTGAATCACTTGCTATTTTTGAAAAGTTACTTCCTGTCTAGCAAGATGCAGTTAATGACAGAGCAGCAAATTTCTCACTCATCAATCTGAACTAGCAGGTCTAAACCAGCATAGCACTTTTGAGAGAGCTGGTGAGAGAAAACAGAATGTTGTCAGATTGGTTATCTTTGAAAGGTTTTCATGAAGCACATGGCTAGTTTTCTGAAGAGTGAAAAACAAGCCTCAGGGTGACAGTGTTCTACTGCTCAAAGAGTTCTGAGAAATCCATTGAGCTCCTCTTTAATGTTGATATTGAGTGTCCAGTCTTGGGACTTGCCTAAAAGTTTCTGTTTTGAAGACCCTGGATTAGACATGCTGTTATAACAGATTTTTTTTTTTATCTAGAGAAACTATTCTACAGTTAAATAAAGGCAGTTTGCAGCAATTTATTTTATTCAGCATACATTTAATGAGCTCTTATTAGACCCTTGCTGGCATGCTAAGACCTGGGGACAGGGTGAACAAGAGACAAATGATGCCTCCCTTCATAGCCATTAAGGTCCAGATTTTTATTCCTGACTGAAAACTCAGTATCAAACTCCAAAAGGGCCTGAATTTTTTACCTTTTCATGGTCTTGCCCAGAAGTGGAGGAGAACTCGATTGGGGCAGACTTTCTGTAACACTTCCTCTGAGGAAAACTATCATGTAGTAAGGATAATTCAAGGAGCTCGATGGAGAAGCCCACATGGTGAGGAACCTCCAGCTATTAGACGAACTTGCTTCTACCACAGGCCGAGTGACTTCAGCATGGAAGGAACTTCTCTCTAGAAGGGTGTACCACTTACTGCTTAGTCAGGTGGCTACCATGGACAATACTGTAAACTGTGTACATCTATAATTTTAGTTCAGACTTTTCATATTGCAAAAGGCAGAAGCTCAAACACTGTGCTGTCCCAGGAGCCATCTTAGGGAAGCTCAAACAATGGCACCAGGACAGGTTTTTCTGCTCTGCTTCCTTTGAATATAAGGTGTCTCATTGCATTTCTTGGTTTTATTCTCTTCATGGTAACAAGACAGCTACAGCCTCAGAAGCATCATATTCTCACACCCTGCTCCAGGGGAAGCTTTTCCTTCCAAAGGCCTCAGCGAGCAGCTACTGGAATCCTATGGCTCTGAGTGGTTACATGCCTATTTTTGAACCAGTCCACTGTGGGTGGAATATGCTAATTGGGTTAAAACCAGTCAGAACTCTTCACTGAAGCTGGAATGGGATCAATGTCACCTATGCTGCCCATGGAGGGTAAGGGACAAGTGATTTTTTTAAAGAGATTCAGGCATTAATAGGAAAAGGAGGGGCTATGTGTGCCATTGCCACTGTGTTTGATGTTCTCAGACTTCTTTTAATTTCTTTTTAAAAATAGCCTTTATTTTTTAAAACTGTTTTAGATTTATAGAAAAGTCTAGCACAGAGAGTTTCCAACGTACTGCACACCCAATTTCTCCTTTTATTATCACCTTACATTAGACAGTACATTTGCTATAACTAATAAACCAATATTTGAAACAGCATTATTAAGGTCCATACTTTATTCAGATGTATTTTCACCTAATACCTGTCTACTCCTGGATCCCATTCTTGATACAGCATGACAATTAGCTGTCACGTCTTCTTAGGCTCCTCTTGGCTCTGTCAGTTTCTCAGACTTCCCTTGGAATCCCACTCCTTCACCTTGTAACTTAAATTAAGTGTTCCCTTTATCAAATCAATGTGTCCAGCTCATAGTAGGAGTTGAAGAAATTACTTGTTGGATAGTTGAATTAAGAAAAGCTGACTTTTATAGTCCCAGTTCCTTTTATGGCTTTAGAAATTTCCCTCTAGGGGGATTTGCATCTTAATCTGGAATTTAATTTAAATCAGAGTAGATGATGCTCTAAGCATGAAATTACAAGTTCAGTTGGGGGAGGTGGTGGTGATGTGATTGGGACAGAAGAAATGTGTGATTTAGCCATTGGGGATTTCATGGAACATCTGAATTCACACTATAGACACAGGCATATGTAAAGTCTCATGTCATGGATAGAAATTTGACGTAATAGAGGACAGGATTCAGAAGACAGCAACTTGGGACTCATGGGTGGCTCAGTGGGTTAAGTGTTGGACTTTGGTGCAGGTCACAGTCTCAGTTAGTGAGTTCAACTTCTGTGTCAGGCTCCATGCTGACAGCTCAGAGCCTGGAGCCTGCTTCAGACTCTGTGTCTCCCTCTCTCTCTGCCCCACTTCCTCCAGTAAATAAATATTAAAAAGCAAAAAAAGAAAGAAAGAAAATAGCAACTTGTAGGTTGTTTGGGAGGGAGAATTATTAGTCAAAGAAATCACAACTACTACAGTTAACTTGTTTTATCTTATCTAAGGAAAAGTAAATTTGGAAAGGGAGGCTGGGGCTCTAGAAGGCAATAAGAGGTGATTGTTTATTTACTTTTTTATTATTTATTTATATATCCTTCATAGACCCTGAGGCTAGGGAGAAGTGCTGGTAATTTTTTTAGTCTAGTTTATCTATCTGTAATTAACAAATTAATGTTTAGTCCTTCACAGTCTGCTAACAGCCAGCTATAGTCTTTAGCTGTAAGACAGCTAAGACCAGGATGGTTCTAGAAAATCATGGGTCTTTTCATTTAATGCCACTCATATTCATCCTCTGGCTCTAGAGAGAGAGTGACAGGCAGTTCCTAGAATTAATGGAGAACCTGAGAAGCTCTAAAAACTAATTGTGTGGAATTTGCTGCCCTAGGGAAGCTAGTGTTTAGTTTTGGTCAAGGGTAGGAGTTTTTGAGTGTCTTACAAGAAGACTTAGATTGGAGTAAGACAGGGAGGGTGTCAGTGGCTTCCCCCTCCCATAAACAGGTATAGAATCTTAAGAGGAGCCCATCTCAGGCTTGGACCCACACGGAGTACTCTGATGAAGCAGGTGAAACCGGTGTTCCATGTGCCAGTTCTTTTCCCAGCCCTTTCTTCTATGCTGATTCTGATCTCACCCTCCTCTAGCTCTAGGGCCTTTTTGCTAAGGTTCTCACACTCTCTTATTTCCCTTTAAAAACCTACTCTTAGGAAAAAGGCCTAACAAGCCTATTTATATCAGAATGTGAGTATAAATGCTCAACCTTTTTCAAACATTTAATTGTAGAATTTCAGGCATCATATAGGGTATGAAGGGTGGATACAGTGTCAGGTAGGATCCCTTCTAGCCCCGTGCTCCTGAAATGTGGCTTTAAGTACCCAGCTCCCACCCTGTGTATGACCACAGCTGGGAAGTGAGGTCAGGAGGGGCAAGCACCCAGCTCAGCTGCACTGAACTGGAGAAAGCTTCTCTTTTCCCAAGTGAGAATTTCTGTTTGATACAGGAGTCTTGCAGTTCTTTCAGTGTATTATTGAAGAAAACAGCCATTTGTCTCACTGCTCTGTGTTTCAGGTGCATGTTTTGTTCAATAAGCATTTCCTGAGTACCTGCTTCTTCCAGGTGATATGTGAAGCTCAGAGCTAGGTAAGGTAGCATTGACTTCCCAGGATTATGGCCTCATCTGGGATGCCTTTACAGGAACACATCATTCCTCCAGGAAGCCCATTAGGGAATTCCTTCTTATCTGGTTATAGAAGGACAAAGGGAAGCTAGGAGATGAGGGGTAAATCCTGACTAGGAAGGACTGCTTCAGAAGCAGCTGGAAGTTTAGCAATGCCTTGTTGGATTGGGCAGGAAAAGATAGAGAAAAGGAAAGTAATTCCCAACACAAAGACAAGTCATGTGGTGCATAACCTGGTAAGGCTATAGCCTGAGAAGCACAGAAAAAAAAGAAAAGGAGAAAATTATCAACAAATTCTTGGGCCCAGTAAGAAGGATCCAGAACTGAACTCAGAAAGGCCTGGGTCCCAGGTTTGACTTCACCATTTACCAGCGATATAACCTTGGACATTTTGCTTAACTTTTCTGTGCCTCATTTTCTTGTTTGTAAAAATGGGGATAATAATAGTAGTTAATTTATAAGCTTGATATCAGGATTAAAAGAGATATCTAGGATATATTCTTAGAAAGGTTTATGACTCATGGCAATGGCTCCAAAACTGTTCTTGTACAGAGTACCACTAGACAGGGTATCAAATACACCTCCAAATTTCAGTTCTTAACACAACGGAAGTTTATTTTTCACTCATATAATGGTCCTATGGGGATGTTCCTATTCTCAGGGGTTCTGCAAATCAGTGACTTCCTTATCCTTTGGGATCTCAGAGCCCTTGGCATTAGTCACCTACAGAGGTTAGAAAAACACAACTCTTCCTAACCTTTACTGGCCTGAAGGCAACACATATTACCTAGTGAGAACAGTCCAGTGACCCTACCTGGCCAGCAGCTGCTTCACAGAACAATTCTATGCCCAGTAAGAGGTACCTGGATTTTGGTGTACAATCAGCTGCCCTTGCCTCTGTTAGTTAGAAAGATGCTGAAGAAGAGGAGGAGGATGAGGCTGGGATCTGACCATGGAGCATCTTGGCAATAGATTGAGGATCAAGATTTTGCCCAAACACATCATGGTTTGGAGGAAGCAGCAGTGATATCCCATCACACATCTGCAATTCATTGCTCAGTTTCTCCTGTTCCCTCAGGTGGAGTCTTACACTTCCTGAGGCCCAGGGAGCAAGTGGTCATCTTGTTTTCCCTGTCATCACTGAAATGAAGTGGGCGATGGGATTTATAGCTTATATAAGGCTTTTGAGTTGGTTTATTAGAGTGAGTTCATGCAGGGGGTTAGCCAAATAGCCCTCCAAGTTGAAAAATAATAACACTGCAGCTTTATCTCTGCTTTTATCTGAGGAGCTACAAAGCACTTTACAAAGCCTGACAGCCTCCCCCTGAGGTGACTAATATTATAGCTATTTTAACAGGGAGATTTTATCTCTATTACAAGTTGGTATAAAGCTGTTCTGAAAACACTCTGGCCAAGGCTAAAAATTCTATTCAGGAGAAAGAAGCAGTTGGACACAAGCTCTGTTTTCCATTCTTCCCATTAGGGACTGTATGGAGGTCTATATTTTATCATTATGATGATTTTCTTGCTTATATCTCTGGTACAGTTCTCCATACAGGAGACCAATGGTGCCATTGAAACCCTTTCACCCTCTGGAGAACTCTGATGGGCCATTCTATTTCCCATTTTAGGAGAAAATTATTTCCCTTAAGAAGCTAAAGGTTCCTCCCTAGAGGAGTGACACTGTTCTGTGAGTCCAGAGGGGCAAGAGCAAAATCTTCCCTCCTAACTAAGCTCACATGTGAATTTATGCTGAAAGCATCAGGAGGATTTTACTGTTTAAGGTATCTTGGTAGATGATCTTGTTTGGGAAAATCAGAATTTTGGCCCCTATAGGCATGCTCTTCCTGAGATCTCTCTCTCTCTCTCTTTAATTTTTATTAATAATAATTACATGCCTTGGAAACAAACATCGTTTAGAATCCTGATATTGCCATTCTTATCAAGGGCAAATTTGGGGTGGAGAGAGTTTTTTTGCCCGTTAAGTACAGAACCTTTATTCTGATGCTGTAGATCCGCTCCTCAGACTCTCAGATAAATAGTTGCATGTGAGATATTTACGGGAGAGAACTGTCATGAATCACTCTTATGAGGGAGTGAAGGAAGTAACATTGGGCACAAGGAGAAGCTGTACGGTGAAGCAATTATAACAAAGCCTCAGTCAGTATGACTGGGAAATAGAATGGCCCATCAGAGTTCTCCAGAGTTGAAGTAAATGGAGACTAGCTTTTTTTTTTTAAATTGTTTTAAATGTTTATTTATTCTTGAGAGAGAGAAAGAGTGTGAGCAGAGGAGAAGAGAAAGAGGGAGACACAGAATATAAAGGTCTGACAGCTCAGAGCCTGACACAGGGCTCAAACCCATGAACTGTGAGATCATGACCTGAGTTGAAGTTGGATGCTCAACCGACTGAGCCACCCATAAAGGAGCCTAGCTTTTATATCCCTGCATTGACCAGCCATTGGATGTGGACTGCCTGTGGGGAGCAGTATAACTTTGAACAAGGAAGTCCTCTCAGCCAAGAGTAATTCCTGGGAGGAATTTTACTGTGTTCCACCACTGGGCAGCACTCCTCACATCCCGGGGAATGTGTGTCTTGTGTCTGAATGGCAATCTGGGCAGTACACCATAGCATCTACTATAGTTCATCTCTTGCATGCTCACACCTATTTTCTTCAGATATTAAGTTCATTCCATTTTGAAACAGGTCCTCAAGAATTCTGGCTAGCTTCTTTCCAGGGAGAACTTATAAGAGGAAGGTTAGAAGATAAACCTCAGCCCCAAGTACTGCAGGTGATCTCAGGGCCATACTCTACTACCTTCTACTGCCCTCTCTACTACCCACCATTCACCCTCCGAAATCTTGCCATCAGAGTAGCTTATCTTGTGAAGCAATCCAGACCCTCCTCCACGGGGGATCCCTGGTCACCATGCCCTTCTATGTCTATGACTGCTATACTTGATCTTTAAAATTGGGCAAGAAAGTACCAAGAGATACTCGAGTAGGTATCTGGTCAGAGGGAAACATTACCTCTCTGCAAGCCAGGATCTGTAGACTTGAAACACCTAGAGCTGTGAAGATGGAGACACAACTTTTCCAAGTAGGTCACTAGGAATAATTATAGTGGAGCCATTCCTACTTCCACCCCTTGATTCTAGATCCATGTATTTCAATTACTGGATTTAAGCATTAATGCATTAATTACTACAATTAAACATATTTGCCTTAAAAGGTGTCGTCTCCAAACTGATATCTCACTAAGCCTCCCAAATGCCAGCTGAGTCTGGGACCTTATGAGTTGTACAGCATGTGATAAAGAGCGCTGGGTGCAATGTCATATGCCCACTTCTCTACATTGTTTGTTCTAAAGTGGGTTCTTTGGTTCAGTGATGTTATGTGTGATTCTATATTTGTGGATCAAACATTCTGTAAATGTTTGGACAGTAAAGACCCTATGGATAGAGAAGGCAAATCCATATCCAGAATACATGTCAATTCTAGCCAAGATCAATCACTGTCCCTTTTAAGCAGAAGGGATTTAGTGTAATCAACTTGCCACCAAGTAGATATTTGACCTTCTCAACAAATTGTACCATATGAAGGTCATTGATCTTATTTACTGGAAGATGAGACATTTGTCAGCAATGAATGTTAGGGAAGACTTGGTGTGAAGTTTCTCATGGTGTCAGGTCCATGTATACCTTCCATCCCTGACACGTGGCTACGTTGTTTGTATGGTTATTATGCCCAAACTGTCATGTTCAATGACAGAGGCTGGTTGTCATCAAGTGCCTGAGTCATTCTGTCTACTTAGCTATCAAAGGTTATTAATGCTCAGAGTCCTCAAAATGTGTTGATTTTTCTCTTTCCTCAGTCAGTGTATGGTTACCTGAATAAATGGTCATAGATCTCACTGGGGAGGACTAAAGAAATATTACCATATGCACTTGCCATGGTGTATCAACATCTTTTCTCCTAGTAACTTAGCCTCTAGTAACTTAGCCTCTCCTATAACTATAGGTCTGAAAACCTTCTCAGACATGAAAATTGTATTAGGAATTAAAAAAATTAATTAAAGAATAACCCTCTACCTCCTTATAATCCATTCTCAATTTGTTATATAAACTATGCACTATCCTAGTGAACTGCCAAGCTTTCTTGCCCTGGAGATTTTGTATCCTGTTAACCATTTCCATAGCTCTCTGTGGGTTAAGTGCCTCTGGAAGCCACTCTGACTTTCCATTTACTGGAATAATTTGTACCTACTTTGTTTCTGATGGCCGAGTGTCACTCCCTGTCCTCTACTATTTTTGGAACTTGTCAAGTCTGTTGTTATAAAGAAGCCCAATTCTGTAACAACATCTCCTACCAATAGCCCTGAACTACAAAGAATGTCCACTATTGAGCTTCTCAGTGATGCTGATATCCTTATCAGCAGCACATTCCTTATCACTTTTGACATTCAAAGTGACCTGTGAGTTCTCTGAGTCCACCTAATATAGTTGACTAAAGGGTTTTCTGGGTTTATATAGTATACCCATTCTAGAATGCCACTATTCTCAGCCCTTGGGTCTTCCCTTCCATCTTCTGTCATAACAATTACGGCATGACTTAGTACGAGCCATGCAAGCTTCCTTAAGCCGTTCTATTAGCATGTTAACACCATCTCTGAACGTCCTTGGCAGGGTTTTAAACTTTGTATCACTGGAGTGTGTTCCTATGTGAATTCTATAAACTCTCCTTCATCCAATTTTATTTTCTTCTCCTTGAGGCAGCATCCTTAAGACCCAGTCCTGTGCATCCTCTTAAATTCTGCTGGCACATATTGCTAGGTCCTTTATCTTCAGGGTATAGTGTCTTTCCTCTGTTAGGAGGCCCAGCACTTTCTCAGCTGGTTAGTTATAGCTTCGTCCTA
This sequence comes from Suricata suricatta, assembly GCF_006229205.1. Taxonomy (NCBI): domain Eukaryota; kingdom Metazoa; phylum Chordata; class Mammalia; order Carnivora; family Herpestidae; genus Suricata; species Suricata suricatta. The sequence goes on along the minus strand of NC_043704.1, from coordinate 103,785,476 downwards.
GTTGGTTTATTGGCCAATAGGGGAGATAGGGAGAGACTCTGAAGAAGCACATATTGTCTTTCAAGTCAGAGTTCTTTGTAGTATTATCATCAGGCAATGGGGGAATGAAGCTTTCAATAGAGAGGGGTGGGCCTCTTCTGTAAGCCCAAGTGGTTCAATGGGATCAGGGGCTTCAAGATTTTTAAGTATGTCAAATCAAAAGTCCCTAACCCAAGTTTAAGGGTCTTATTCCTTCTCAAACCAGGACTTAACCTTTCTTAGAGGACTTGATAGGGTAGTGAATTCAGCCTTCTCTGGAGCTCTGCTACCATTATGATTAAGTCCCCAGCCTGACCCTCATCTTATTCTGATCTCCCTCCTCTTCACCATTCCCAGATACCCTGGAGAGGGAACTCTTTTTTTATATTTTGCTCAGAAGTCCCTCTGAATTTTATACTCCTCCTTAAATTAGTAGTCAGTCACCCTTAGTCTTCATTTTTACTGTCTTAGCTCAGATTCCCTGGGAAACAACTCTGAAATGGTGGTTCTTGTGCAGATAATGTTTTTGGGTATGTTTTCCGGGGCAGTACCCATGAAGGAATCATGGAAAAAAGGGAGAGGGGGATCAGTGAAATAATTGGCACAGAGGCTTCAACTGAACCCACTGAGAACTCTGGAGTGCTGATGTACCATCAGAGATATCTTAAATTGATGCAAAGGAATTAGAGCTTTGAAACCTATGTTGATCAGTCACTGGATGTGGATGGCCCCATGAAAGGATGTGTGATCTTGCTAAAAGCAATTCCTCTTGCCAAGGGCAGTTCCTAGCTGTGAGCCAGCACTTCTGGCATCAGGGAAGTGAGTGGCTTGGTCCTGAAAGAACATCCCAAGAGTCTACTACAGCCTCCAGCCCACCTGGTATAGTATAGATAAGCTTAAAGCTTCCTAGTTAGGTGTGAGACACAAAAGTTGTCACTTCCACACTGAAAATAAGCATAAGACTCATAACTTACATGTATGTATAATAATGCATTTGCCTCACAAATAACTCTGTGTGATAGTGAGATAATTCTTAGTTTGCAGATGAGGAAATTAAAGCACAGAAAAATACGTAGCTTTCTTAAATTCACACAGCCAAGTGAATGGTAGAGCTATTAATTTGAACCAAGGCCTAATTTCAGAGCCCATGCTCATAATCAGTACATTATTTTACTCTGTTGGTAAATGCTATTTAGATATTATTTTTATTATATCTTTGCAAGTCATGGACATATAGTAATGTTATAAGAAAATAATTAGAATTTACATTTAAATCTACACTTTGGTGAATGTAGTCCATTTTAAAATAACAAATTCCTACATCTTTTATGTATTCCCATAGGAATGTAGTGCTCAAAATTGGCTACATATTACAATCACCTGAGTAAAAATTTTAAAACTCCCAACACTCAGGCCACACACCAGAACTACTCAACCAGCATCTCTGGTGGTGAGATCCTGACAACAGTATTTTTTGGAAGTGCTCCAGGTATTGCAATAATGCAGCCACATTTGAGAACCATTTGGCTCTCTGCCTGCCAGCAGGGCTCTGCATTTGGCCTTCTTCCCTCTCCATTGTCTTTCCAAGGAAACACATACATTGTTCATGCCTTTAATGGCTCATATCTCTTTCTGAGGTCCCGGACTCACTCCTGTATTACCCTTATGAAGTAGGCATTGTGAATTCCCATCTTTCAGAGAAAATCAAGGCACTAATGAGAGATTAAGTAACTTACTAACCCAATGTCACACAGGCACAAAGTAGTTAAGCTAGGATCCACACCCAGCCATTCTGGTTCCAGAGTTCATGTGATTGAATATTATACTATACCACTGGGTATCTCTATCCATTATTTGAATCTTGCCTGCCAAACTAAACTCTTTAACTTCCCACACCTCCAGCCTTTTGCCATGTCCCACCCTCCAAAAAAGAAAACTAACATTGCCCATTCCCTTGCATTGTTTGTCTTAATTAAAGACACCTAACATTTAAGCTTCAACTTTGCTGCCTCCATTTCTTTTGTCCCTTTAATGGAAGAAACCGACAAGAATATTAGCCAGAAATTAGAAGATGAACAGAAGAGTATGACTAAACTGGGGAGTGTGGATATGGAAAGTCCAGAGAGATTCATGGAGGAAGTGAAGAGTAAATAAATACCAAAATTCAATCAATTGTTAGCTCCTATTGATTCTGCCCCCCCCCCCCATCTCCCACAGCTGGCAGTTTTCCATCGCTGCAGTTGAAACCACTTCCTCTCTTCTGAACCATTGCCCTTGTTTTCTAACTCTTTTGTCCCCACTAAAATACATCTTTGAGCCAGATAAAAATGGCTGAAACACAGGTTTGGTCATGACATCTGAGCCTACTGGTCAGAGGTACATTCTCAAATGTGGGTGTGATTTTCATAGAATATTAGAAAACTGAGAAAATAATGTGGCATGATCCAACAGATTTTCTCCTGAAGGAATAGGAACTATGCAAGTAAAAAACGTAGTTATGCCTTACAGACCATAGAACTCAGAAAAGAAGCACAGAGTCATTTGCCTATAGGAGCCAGGCAGAGAATATAGGTAAGCATGTGGGTGGAAGAAGTGGGGGTCTGAGGCAAACAAGAATGTCTGCCCTGTGCAAAGGGATTAGCCCCTCTCAACTGAGCACATCTTTACCTTGCGTACTGTGTGGGCCGGGTTTGGCCAGCCTTTCCCAGTTCTCTCTATAAGCCAGAAATTAAAATTTAATCTGATATCTCTTGGCTTTTAAATGCTGGAAACAAATCAAATATTTTGCTAGCACAGTTTAGACAGACAAACCATGCCTATGGGCTCATGTGTTCTTTGGCCTCTAGTTTGCAACTACTAGTCTAGGGAAAGTTGTTTTCTCCTCCATGTACTCTGACTCTCTGGTTGAATTGTAAATACCCTAGGGCCTTGAATTTTAAAAGTAGCTCCTGTAAATCCCAATGAAAAGTACTCTCCAGCAATCTCTGAAATGAGCTTTATCCTATTAAACAAAGAATATGTGGCAGAAATGGAGATATCTCCTCAATGGTTATAGGGTAACTAGATGGACTGTGAAGTTTTAATCAAGTAGAGAAGCATGTGTATTTCATTGCACCAGCATTTCCTCACACAGTCAGGGTTCCCTCATTCTAAACAAATGGAAAATAGAAAGTAAAAAATGGAATCTAACACTACTGAACATCTATAATAGACAAAGCATGCTGCTAGGTATAATAATTATAGTATTAATTCTCCATATAACTTCAGAAACACAGCTAGGTGAATACTTGCTTCCCTGACATGAAGAGTAATACTTGACATGAAGATGTTAAAACAATGATGAAAAGCTATTAGCGTTGCCAGTAAGATATCAGTGGTTAGAATATGGATAAAGCTTTCTTTTTTTCTTGAAAAAAAAAAGTGGGGGGAATTCAAAGAAATAAAGTAACCCACCGGAGATTAAATAGCTAGTAAGGGGATAAATCCAGGATTCAAGCACAACTCTATTTAATGCTAAAATCTGTGTCCTTCCCATTGCACTCCCCCATTTCTCCACTTCTTATAAAAGGAGTCTTACTGTTCTGAAATCAGTGATCTGAAGAATATTATAAATGGAAAATCATGGGATCTTATAATCTGTGAAAAGAGGCATACCTCCCAGGTCCTGTCTACTACCTTCCAATACAGACCTGAACAAATGGGACAGTTACCCTAGTACTTACTCCCACTTTGATGAGCTGATATGCCAAACAAAGTTAATATTCTCCTCTTCTTTCTGAAAACAGAAGGAAACTACATCCCTTAGCCTCTTTTTCAGATCTGATTGGTAACATGCCTAGGTCTGACCAAAGGCTCTGCCATTTCTGGGCCAAAAAACTTAAAGATGTGTCCTTAATTCTTACATGTGTTTTCTTCTGTATGTGAGATAAATGTATATTGATGGCAGCTAGGACCTGGGAAATGATGGTAAGGCCACAAGATGGAAAGAATCCAGGCCACTGAATTGTCGCATAAAAGAAAACCACTCACCAATCTGGAACACTCATATTGGCCTATGTCAGAAAGAAATTAACTTTAATTGTGTAGGAGACCTTATACCCTTTGAGGTCTATTTGTTACAACAGTTTATATTACCCTAATATAGAAATTGGTACCATAAAGTAAGTACTACTGTCTAAAAACCTAAAATATGTGGTTCTAAATTTGTAGTCAGGCAGTAAAGCAATAGATATTTCAGGCTGGGAAGTTGGAAACCCAGTGGCAGAACATTTGGTAATGGTTTTTCTTGCTTCATTAGATAAGATATTCAAGTGAAAATTGGCTAGTTTGAGATTAAAAATGGAAGGTAATATGGAGAATCCAGAAATTTGGGGCTTCACTGGGCTTGAAAAGCCAGCTGCTTTTGAATTTAAACACTAAAAGATAAACTAAAGAATTCATTGAACAATAAAAACTCATATAATTTTTGTAGTTAATCTGAGGAAATCCCAGCTTGTGATTTTCTCTTTGTCTGGGTGTCTGCCTCCATGTTTGCACCGCAGTCAGGGGGAGAATTAGCCCCTTTAATAATTAACTATTTAAAATAGTCCAAGAAATACAACATTCCCTTCACTATTTCTGGACTTAGGTATCTAAAGAATTTTCCATTGCTGTAGTAGGTTTAGCTGTTTTGTATTCAGATTGTATAGTAGGCATGATGATGGCCCCCAAAGTTTTCTACCTCTTAATCTCTGGAACCTGTGAGAATGTTATTTTACATGACAAAAAGACTTTAAAGATGTGATTAAGAACTTTGGGATCAAGAGATTATCCAGGTTGGCCATAAGTATAAAAACAAAGGTCCTTCGAAGAGTCAGAGAAGGTATAATAATCAAAGCAGAGCATCATATTCAGAGAAAGATTTGAAGATGCCTTACTGTTGCCTTTGAAGTTGGAGGAAGGGGTCATGAGCCAGAAAAAGTGCAGGAAAACTCTGCAAGCTGGAAGAGGCGAGGAAACAAACCCCCCACCCAAGCACCTCCCGAAGGAACAGAGCCCTGCAGCACCTTGACTTTAGTCCAGTGAGACCCATGTCATACCTCTGACCTCTGAAATCATAAGATAATACATGTACGTTGTTTTAAGCCACTAAGTTTGTGGCAGTTTGGCTACAGCAGCATTGGGAACAGACAGCTAAGGTGAAGATCACAGATAGGACAAGAAGAGAGGTTTTCTCCGTCTTAATTAGATAGGCTGTGAAGGCATTAGTCAGAACATTCGTTGGGAGCTGAAAGGAGTGACAAATTTCTTTCAGATAGGGCTAAAATCTAAAACAATCACAGGTGGAGCAGCCCTGAACCCATCACAGCAGTCTACAATTAGAGTATATATCTCTTCCAAGCAGAAACTAAGTAGCCTTTTTTCCCCCAAATGTTTATTTTTATTTTTGAGAGTGAGTGGAGAGGGGCAGAGAGAGAGGGAGACAGAGGAGCTGAGTGGGCTCGCACTGACAGCAGAGAGCCTGATGCAGGGCTCAATCTCGTGATCGTGAGATCACGACCTGAGCTGATATCAAGAGTCAGATGCTTAACTGACCGAGCCACCCAGGTGCCCCAGAAATTAAGTATCCTTAAAATAGTCCAATTACAACTGAGAGAAAAAACAACAAGACCCAGAAAGACAGCATAGTGTAATAATTAAGAGCACATATTCTTCAGATTTTCTAGGGTCAGGCTACTTCATGTCTGTGTAACTTTGAGTAAGATATTTAACCTCTTCATGACTCAACTTTTCCATCTGAAAAAGAGGATAACTATAGTATCTTCATAAGATTATTGTGAGGAGGAAATGATTGTATATCTAAAGCACTCAGAACAATGACTGTAACAGTGCTCAATGAGTGTAAGCACTACTACTTGCTACCTAGAGGATGAATAACTATCACGGAGACTCATAGTTGTTATTGGCAGAGTCAGGGTTAGTATCCAGATATCTTGGCTTCTAGCTCAGGGATTTTTATACCCCATTGGACAAAGTGACTTTCTGAAATAGCTGGTAAAAGAGAAGCATTTACCCATATCCTAGTGGTATGATGTGGCTGTGGCATCAGAGAGGAAGTGAAGTGGTCTAGGTTAGCCTGGTCCCTGGATTTCTTTATAAATCAATGAAGCTTCTTTGGTTGCAACCACAGAAAATTCTGCTGACTTAAATGAAAGGGAGCTGATTGGCAGGATTGATGGTGGTTAGGAGGCTCTCGGGATTGATGGGAATGCTGGAGACCCCAGAAACTAGGGCCTAGCCATAGTCTTCTAGCAGGAAGAACCAGGTTAGGGTGGGACCACTAAATGAGTTTCAATCTTTTGTCCTTGTGTTCGTTGCTCAAGGTTCACAGTCCTGGAAGAGAACATCTAATTTATTGAGCCCTAGCTACATGCCCTTCTCCTGGCTATACTGTGGCAATGAGGAAAAGGATCTGACTTTTGGCCTCCTCATTATATCAAGACTGTATTCAGGACTACACCACATCTTTACTGACTTCTAGACAGCCTCATGGACAGATAAGGGGAGGAAACTAGAGGAGAGGATCCTATCTAGGCTCCTATCTAGGCTGAGTTGTGTGATATAGAAGTATGCGGTGGGGGAGGTTGTTAAGGAAGCAAGTGTAGGGAGTGACACAGATTTGTCACAATGTGGAATCTGAGAGTGAAGAGAAAGATAAGTGTATTAAATAAGTAAAGAAGGAAATGAAATAAAGGTTAAGAGAAATTCATCAGTAAATCATAAGGAGGTCTTGAAAATGACCTGTTTGAGTCATTATGAAGTGAAAGAGGTGGAGCACATATGATTTTGCAAGAAGAAAAAAGCATTAGTATAGAAACTGGAAGAGTAATGGCTTGATTACATTTAATAATTGTATGAGGACCTGTGCTTATTATGTGTATGTATTAAAATTAAAATTAATTGTGGCTTAACTTAGTAATTCTACAGAGATTACTCTGTTAACTTTTGAAAATGAGGCCTTGGATTTTATATGGTAGTAAGATCTAGGAGAATCTAACCAAAGGTATTTTGTGAACAATTAAGCATGCCAATGGGGAAAAATATGATCTAGAAAAAACAACATAATTAGAGTATGATTCTAAGATATATTTAATGCCAATGCATTTATGTAAGCATGCCTGGGTAATTCTTTATGGGTGTGTGTACATATGTGTGAAAAATAATTTATTTTGGAACAAGTGAAATAGAAGACAAAATCTGCCAAGAGTTATAAGTATAAAATGCCATTTTAAAAAACAAAACTTGACAGTGGATTTAAATTGGAATTTTTTTTTTTTTTACTCTTTTCCATCACTGAGTGAATGAGTCAATTATGGTTTAGGTAGGAAAGTAGAACCACCATGGTCCCTGCTCTCATGGGGCTTATAGTTTGGCTGACTCAGCTGGAAGACTGTTTCTCCAATGCATGGAATGCATTGGAAGCTAGGAAACGTGGGTTCTGTATTAACTCCTTTTGAGTGACCTTGAGAAAGTCACTTTACTTCTAAGACTTCCTATTCACTCTTAGGCTTTCTAAAATTGTATGTAAAATTTGTGTGTACATTCATGTTTGTATTTTTTGGGGGGGGAGAATGTCCATAGCTTCATTAGCTTCTCAAAGATCCATTTGCAATTTGAAAGGCCCTTTAAGATTCTAGTGGTGAAAACTTAATCTCCTCTGTAAACCCTAGTTTTCCTTTTAGGACCTTCCAAACCAAGAGTAGTTCCCAGTCTGAGAACGTGAAGGGAAGATACCATCATTTGATGGACCAACCTCATTTTCTAAACATGAAAACTAAGGACCAGATGGTTTATCCAAACAGAAGCAAATCAAAATATAAAGATTTGATTTTAACAGCAGTTTTCTCAGTTTATGTTCCCTGAGGTATTTCCATTCGCTTGACTTTATTTCCTGGACTCCTCATGCAGATCCCTTCACAGTCTTTCTGACAGGTCCAACTTGGTTTTCTCTTGAAACAGATAAGGATAAAACAGTTGCTGTTCTTCATGGTTTTTCTTGATCCTGTTGGCTCTCCCTAGTGTGTACCCCAACTGCCAAAGCAAAGGAAGGCTGTATGGTGGCGAGCTAAGCAAATTGTAAATGCCCAATCACCACACTTGTTCTGGAGCTGTCTAAACAGCAGTAGAGCATAATTGTGCAGATTGCTGTGTATGCCATTTGGAGAAGGAGGGGGCTGCCTCAGTCAGCTTCCTTTTTAGCTCAATAATCACAGCTGAGCTCACAGACAAGTAACACAGATTCTTTTTGATAAGGTACAATGGGTTTTTAATTGACTCTTAAATTTCTAACTGCTTTTCGACCCATACCTGATAGTTGTTAGTGGGTCTAGGATTCTAGGAAATGTATTCTCTTTCTGCTGGCCGTTTATTCTTACACAGAAATTAAATAAGTTATGAAGTCTTTTCCTCCTTAACCTCTCATCATCACTGAGTGAGTTGATGAGGGTGGGGTGTTTTTGCTTCCTTTTCACTGGTTATTTAGTATAGGGTGGTTACTGGAGGGACACAGGACACTAGATTAAGCATGTCAATAACAGTTATGGAGAGTAAAGTCTATGGAGCGATTTTTCCCACTTTAATAATAAAAAAAAGGTCTGTACTTCTGTGAGGTAAGGCCACTTGTCAAGTTCACGGGAACAAAGAATAGACATTCTAGGCCTTTATTTTCTGCTTTTATATGTGCTCCTTTTGTTACACCATGGCCTCAGACACCACTCTCAACCCTGACTAATTTGCCCAACAATCTAACCCATCACCACCCTTTCCTCCTAAGGAGTCTGAAATGGCAATCATTGGAAATAACTAATATGTCAGACTCCAAAGGTCACATCATGGTCTCTGCAAGGCACCTGTTAAGTGCTAGTTGTAGCTGAAGAGAGGAAGACCATGTATGAAGGAGCTGCTTGATCCTGTGTGTGTGTGTGCATGTTAGGATGGGTGGAAGGAGGGAAGGAGAGGGGGAAAACTGAATAATCCTGTGAAAGAGAGACAGAGAGACAGAGACAGAGAGAGGCATCTCTGAGCATGGAGGTCAGGCCATCAAAATGAGCACCACTCTCCAAGGGGGCATCAGAGGGTGGTCTTCCAGGTGTGTGAGAGCTCAGTCCCCAGATGGAAGAGGACTCAATCCTTGCGTGTGTGTTAATGACAGTTTTATGTGGTTATATGAAGGTTGTATCTCTGTGTATGAAAGAGCTTTGTCCAGATGTGATGAAAGGACATGGTCCCCAGGTGGGAGAGGATTGAATTCTTGTGCATGTAACAAAGTTGGTTCTCTGTGGCTGAGAGATGGTTTCAGCTCCGCATCTGAGAGAGAACCAGGCTCCAAAGGGATGAGAAGGCATAGACTCATGTATAAAAGACTGGGTCACATTTATGAAGGAGTGCTATAATTATCTAATGAATAACAAACTTCCTGAAACTTACTGTAATAAGACAATGACCCTTTTATTAGATCTCAGAGATTTGTGGGTCAGAAATCTTCACAGGACATAGCTGGGATACTTTGTCTTTGCTTCGGTATGACTGCAGCCTCAACTGGGATGGCTCAAGTGGCTAGATGACTAGAATGGCTTTATGGGGTCTTATATGTGCTCTCTCAGTTACAACAGTTTGTTGCTTCCTTAGATTGCATTTTCTGATGCTGGAATGTTCAAGAGGGCTTCTTCATGCTTATATTCAGCACCTGGGTACAGCTGGCTGGAATAGTTGAGACTACTCAGTCATCTTTACAAGGGGTTGTTAGCTTAAGCTTCTTATGGAGGAGACTGGCTTCCTCAGAGCTAATGCTCTAAAAGACAAGGAGCTGAAGCTGCGTTTTTAAGACCTGAGCCCAAAAAATGACAGTGTCACTTCTACCATGTTTTTTTTATTAAAGCAGTCACAGAGCCTGCCCAGATTCAAAGGGATGGAACATCCCATCTTTAATTGGGGAAAATGTCATAAAATTAATGGCCATTTCAATCTGCTGTAATTATGGATGAGTCTTTGTGTGTGTACAAAGGCTGGATCCTCGGGTATGTGAGAGGGCAGGATCTTTGTGTGTGTAAAGAGGGTTTCTATTGGGTAGACTCCAGAGATAAGTGACCAATGTGGGCATGCTGGAAGTAGGAGAATCTGGCAGACCAAGGAGGTTTGCTGAAAAGGACTGAATGAATGCCTTGCCTCTGCATTTTGCACTTTATAGGTTGTACCTGTCACCTCTGGTGGTCTTGGTGGCAAACTGATGTTACCAGGAGGCAACTTATTGAAAGCTCTTTCAATAATGGTTATTGTTTATTATAGGGAAGGCATACAGGTTAAACTCAACCAAGGAAAGAAGCACACAGGGTAGAGAAAGGGAAGTGTCAAATACAGAGCTTCTACTGTCTTCTCCCTGTGGAGTTCAGGCCATGTTATGTCCCCATCATTAATGTGTGGCAATACACAGAGCGTATTTTCAACCAAGAAAGCTCATCTAAGCCTTGGTATTCAGAGTTTTTATTAGGATGCTGTTAGGTTGGTATGATTGATTAGTTTTCTGTGTGGTTAATCTGTCTCTAAGTCACCTAATATTATATGATCCAAAGTCCCCACCCTAAGTCACACTGATGATCTTTCTGGAATGGCCAGCCCCCACTCTTATTCATATTGTTAATAATACTCAAGGACCACAACCAAGGATTATTTTACTGGAGCTGAGAGAAAAGGCTAGACCTCTTTTTCAATAAGGACAAATTCTTTACTACACAATCTCATATAGGGAAGGCAGCCAGCAGTGTGGATGGGCACCTCTCACCTACAGAATTCTCTGGGAAGACATCAGAGAAATACTCTAAGTAAAATACAAGAATTAGGACAACATTTTACTCTGTAGTACATCAATTCTGGCAACTGTAATGTTTTTTGCTTCAAAATTACAAAATGTTTCAGGTTTTCTTTTCTTTTGTTCCCCAAGGTTCTCTGTAGCACCTCCCCACCCTGGGCACCACCTTTATTTATTAGAAATATTTAGGAAATGAACTGGGTAGGCAGTGCCTCAACTTCTCTCTGCCACAAAATTTTTCTTCTCCTCTTATTTTCTTTGTTCCCTCCTTCCCAATTCAGAGATAGGAGTGTTGGCCTTGGCCAACACTTGAGAGTCTATCCCCCAGCTACTGCTCTGGATTCTGAGTTCCCTACATATTTTCAGTTTCAGTTTCTTCCTCTTCAGTGGAGTGTGCTCACACCTATCAACTCCTCTAGCCACCAAAGTTTTCTATATTTTGCTAACTTCCAGTTTAAACTTCCAATTTAAGCTACTTCCTATTTTTCCTTTTTTTTTTTTTTTCCTAATTCTCACCACTGGTAGGGTCATTTTGATGGCAACTGGCCTTTATGTGGTGCTATGTAGTTTACCTAACACTGTCACATACTATGGTGGGATACCTTGTTTTTGTATGCCTAGTTAGCTTTTCTCTTTTGTTAGGTAATAACACCCCAATTTTGCAGAAGAGTGTCTTCCCCATTAAGGGCTATAAATCTGCTAGGTTGTCAATCAAGATACCCTCCCTGTTCTTGCTGAGGAGTTGTTTTGTGATCCCGGCAAGTAAGCTAGGTTCTCTGAATAGGAATCTTACCTGAGTAGTCCAAGATTGAAAGTGATTAGCATTTGTTCAACCCCAAGACTGATGGAATATGAAGAGCATTAGATTCTGCTGCCTGCATCCTCTAAACTTACTTTGGTTCATGTCTTTTCCCAAGACCAACTTCTTCAGCTTTTTTTAAAATTTTATTATCCTTTTGATAAATTGTTCCTTTTCCCCTAAGGTAGGCTATATGTTTCTGCTGCTAGCAACCAAAGAAGCTTGATGACACATTTTGATTCTCCATTAATCTTATAAAGTACAAGGGAGGAGGGAAGCTAATATTTACTGAGAAAAAAAATCTAGTTTAGCTAGTTTAAGTAAATTTATTTGTTTCAATTTTTTAAAAATTTGAGTATGGTTGACACTCAATGTTACATAAGTCTATGGTGTACAACATAGTGATAAGTAAATTTAAATTTGGGAAGAGTATGAACCTTGTCAAAAGTCCGTATAGTTTTATCACTCCCCAATTTCTTGAAACATCTCTATTTGTTACTCCTCTATCTACTCCCCTCTCAATTCTTGTACCCTAATAAGTTGGTTTCTCTATTTTGCTCTCCTAAAAGATCCAAAGATATTACTCAATGGCCAACCTCATAATAGACTTCTATAAGTCTATACTTACTATCCCGAGCCTTTGAGCCCATCAACTGTGTTCCACATGGCATTCTAGAAGACATGTTTACACACACAATCTATGTATGTGCCCTATTTTGTAATTCCTTTTTGCTTTCATGTCATAAACTTAAAAGGTTAAGTTAGTATTCTGTTATTTTCTTCTTGTTTCAGAACCTTACTTCAAAACCCAAGTGGTTATAGCATTCAGCTGTGCATAGTCATGAAAAACAGTAGATAAAGGCTTTGTTGTTTTATTTTCCATCAACTTTTTTTCCTTATTAATAAAATATGATAGTTAAAAGCTATGGCACTTCACAATGAAGAGCTGTGGGGAAATTCAAGATTTTATAAAATGATCAAAGAGAAAAATAAATGTCCAGTACACTATTTTTAAAAAATAAATAAAAAGATGACTTTGAAAATCACTGGTGCATTGATGGGTTTCAGAACTATTGCTGCTCTGGTGTCATGGGAGTAAGCAGGCCTAAAGAAGTCATACTCTCACTCACAGAAGCTGTAAATAAGATTTCTGATCATTCATCAAAATTTAATAAGAAAGAAGTTCAGTGTTTGGGGAATATAGCAAACAAGGCTAGGAAGTTGTTTTTGAAAAGATGTATCTTTTTGGGAAAATTTGTGGTCGTTATTAGAAATCTAGCTCCATCTGGTTAGTGTTGGGAGGGGTAATAACTAACTTTACCTTGAACCTTTGGGGCACTTTGAAAATTGCACTGATTTTTTCCAGTATGCATCCCCAGCTGAAAAAGCTGAAAAACAAATGCAGCCAGATCTTTTGACTTCATTTATACATGTGCTAAGAAAGCAAGCATACAATAGTTTGGAGGCAATTAGGGCTGTGGTGCAGAGTAGCATTATTTTAAAATTTACCCTTTAGCACAGTTGTGACAAGATAATGAATGTGCATTTGCTACTGTGGGAGTGGAGCAACTTGGAAGGAAGGAAAAATGAGCTCATTGAGTGTTCATGGACCATCAAGTCCAGAGACCTTTCAGTGTGAAAGAGGCCTTTGTTAATGCTTCTGGGGAGCTCCTGACAGATGACAGGAAAGGGCCCAGACTATTCTTCAAGGAAAAGCCATCCCTAGAACAACCACACCAATCTCACCTTGCCCAGCTACTCATACTGAATGCCTTGTGGTTTCCATGCTGCTTTACCCACTGCTTTTATAAAAGGGACCATCTCATGCACTAGGAGGGGCCACAAATTGTCCTGCCCACTCAGTATTCTCTGTGATTCTTCTGGCTCCCATTACTGTTCTTTGTGGGGACACCGAACACAAACCTAAGTCCCTTTTTCTTGGTCTCTTAGGTTCTTGGTATTTTTCAGTCTCTTTTCAAGGCACTTTGCCCAGGGCAGAAGTCTTAGCCAGTGGGCTGGAATCTACTCAACTTTTAACAATCCTCATTTTACAAGAAGGAGTTCTCTTTTCTCCAGCATCTTATTTGTGGGAGATTCTTAGTTTACCTACACTGTCACTGCCTGTTAGTATGTTGTATAATGGCCCCACAAAAGATTATCTTCACGCCCTAGCCCCAAGAACCTTTGAAGGTAACCTTATTTGGAAGAGGAGTCTTTAGAGATGTAATTAAGGATCTGGAGATCTCTTGAGCTGAGACCATCCTGGATTAGGGAGGGCCCTCAGTCCAAAGACAGAGGTCCTTGTAAGAGAAGATACATACATGAAAGAGAAACATAGAAAGAAGTCGATGTGTAGACAGAGAAAGAGATTGGAGTTAGCAGACACAAGCCAAGGAATGCCTGGAGCCACCAGAAGGTGGAAGAAGCAAGGAAGGATTCTCCACGAGAGAATATGGAGGGAGCATGGCCCTGCCAACACCTTGATTTGATTTTTTGGCCTCCATAACTGTGAAAGAATAAATTTCTGTTGTTTTAAGCCAGTGAGTTTGTGATAAATCATACAGAAGCCCCAGAAACATACAGTGTCTCCTTCACCAGAGATGGGCTTGGATGAAACTACTCAATGCTAACTCGAAATTATACCATAATAGCTAGAAGTGGGCCTCAGTGGTGACCATAAAACAAACAAGTGAAGACTGCTCTGAGGTTGCGAGGGATAAATCTACCCCCTCCTTGGGGATTTTATGTTCTAGTTCTTAGCATTATATCTAAATGTGCTTTTTTAAAATTTCATGTTATTACATTGTGAGCTATCTTAACTGTAAAGACAGACATAAGGCACACCAATATAAACTGACAAACCTAAGGTAAAGTGGGCCGGAGCTCAGAGGATGGACTGAAAGGGCTGCTATGGTCTTATGGAAACAGTGCCTGACCAAGAGTAGGCCAGTGGAAACAGTCTCCCCGGTGCAGACAACAAGTGTATAGTCTGTATGGAATTAAAAATCATATAAAACCAACAAAAAGTCAGTCTGCTCTTTATTATCACCATGGGACAATAATTAGAAATCATGTCAGTGATACAGTGCTTCTCCCTACAAATCTTTCATTGGTATACAGTTTTAAACAGTTGCTACAGTATTGATATCTTAATATTATATATATGTATGTTTCAAAACTCCACATTTTTATTACTAACCCTTTAATGAACATTGAATAAACTTTACATTGAAGTTAATTCAGGTTATGCATTTGACCCAACACACAGGGTCAACTGTATATACTTGTTTTGAGAGTTAGTGTATATGGTGAGAATTGTTTGAGGTCACTTTGGGCACAGTTCAGGTCTCCAACACCTGGTACTACTTATTCTTGTGTGTAAGTTGATAACAAGCATAAGAAGACTAAATCCATAAGAAGCAATGATAGCACATGGATTCTAAAGACAAAGGTACAATTTGAGTTACTTCAATTCTGTTACTTTATGCAACTACTTTGAATTTTTATTTGTAATTGAGTTTAAAACAGTGAAATTGTAAAGTATACTTCTTTTGTTTGGTTAAGTGCAGATTGTATTTCATACATGAAATATTTTACTGAACTTGAATATCTTTAAAAATGAAATGGATTTTAAATTATTGTTTAAAAGTTAAAGAATAAATCTAGAAAATATGGTTATTACTGATTATCAAATGGTTATTTCTGAAAATAAATTTTATTGGCAAGGTATTGAAGAATGGTGCATTCTGGGTGTCAGATAGGTAAGGTACGTCAACGTGTGGAGTAACAAAGGGGAGGTGAAATTTGAGGAATGGTTGTTTTTAAGTCATTCCTCTGAATTTAAATCTGTTGCTTAACACTTTCCTGGTCAATTTGAACATGATTTTAACAAGTGTTTTTCAGCAAAGAATGGAGTTATAGAAATAGTGAAGGTGACCTTGTGTCCTGGTTTGCCTAGGACACCTCTAGTTTAAGCCCATAACCCAGCATCATAGTTAATAGAACTTCTTTCCATTCTCCAAAGGGTTCCTATTGGTCTCTTTGATGAGGGGTAAGTTGTACTCACACATAACAAATTTTAGGATTGGAAGTATTGTTTGTATTTCTACATAAGTGGACATTAAGAACCATCTATTAACAAGAGTGGCAGTTGGGGCACCTGGCTAGCTCAGTCAGAAGAGTGCAAGGCTCTTGATCTCAAGTCATGAGTTAGAGCCCATGTTGGGTGTAGAGATTACTAAAAAATGTAATAAAATAAAATAAACTTTAAAAGTGTCCTCATTTAAGAAAGAATGGCAACTGACAATTTTACTGTCAGTGTGGGTTATAAATATTGAATAACTAGTGAATAATGGAGATTATGAGTATATTTAAATGGCAATAAATCCAACTCCTTTCATTAGTTGGACTTTCAGATGCAGTGGTATCAGTGGATCATCAAATCTCTGTTTCTTTGCTTAACAGTTTTAGAAGGATCCCATAGTGGTGAAACACAATCTAGATTGAAGAGGAGTTTAGGGGTGAAATTTGAAAATTGTCAGAGCTGGAGTCAGGTCAGGCAGAATGGAAGGGATAAGATAATAGAAGATGTTAAAAACACAAAGATGTTCTGTGGTGAACGATGTGAGTAAAGGCAGCTGGACTTCAACAGAAGGGTGTCTGACTATTAAATATACAAACCATATTTAAAAGGCATAATCTGAATTAGATAGCAGGTAAGATTGGGATGACGTGAACCATGAGCGGATCTCCACCCGCCCCCCAGGGTGGTTGTTAGTGAAATCCAGGATGGCCGTGCAGGTTCCCCCACGTTTGTTTGTCTTAGTGCATGCCCTTTTTTGGATTAGGAATGATTGTTTACACCTTATCCAATGAACAAATTCCAAGCTGTATTTTAAAAGGCAGTGTAGAATGGTGGTTTTAAGCACTAATTTTTCAAGCAGTGTTCCTGGGTTCAAATCCCAGCATTGTTACTTTTTAGCTGTGTGTTCCTAGACAAGTCAATCTCTGTACTTACTTCTCATGTATGAAATGTGGTTCAGTGGAGATGCTGTGATGGTAAAAGGAATTAATGTTTAGTATCTTGAATGGAAGCTGGCTCCTACATAAATTAACTATTATTATTTAAAACTCAGTTCATGAAATCAGTGAAGTACTTGGGAGTACTTCCTCATTCCACTACCAGGCTATCATAGGACATTCTCTCATAAAGCTCCATGGACAGCCTGTCTTGTGCTGTAACTATTTTATTTGAATACTCATTTAAGATTCCTTGTACTAAAGATTGGATATTATAAGATTCCTACATGCCACTGACTAGCAGTGCTTGTAGTAGTAGGTGCTTGATAAATATTCATTGAATGGATGAGTGAAAGAGTGCTGGCAATTTGCCTCTCTAAGTCTGAGTTTTTGAAAGGGATGATACTGTTAGGAAGAAACTAAGCCAACTATAGCAACAGAAAAGCCTTTAAAGAGGAATGTACTCCATAACCACTGAAATCTGGCTTTTCACCTTAATACTTAACTAGACCACAGATGTGAACCTTACTGTCACCACAGAGAGCCTCCTACTTGTCTAGACCAGTATACAGGTTTCAGTTATAATCTTCTTGATCATTGGTGGCTTTTTAGTGGAAACTCCTTAACTTTTATGATCCCATTTTCTCCTCCTACTTCACTGGCTGCTGATTTCCAACCTACTCTGTGGGCTTCCCTTCATCAGGTCATCCCTTAAATGTTCATATCCCTCAGAACTCTTTATTTCTCACTTGACACATTTTTCCTGGAAAATCCTATTCTTCCTATTATTACCTGTTGATACCCAAATTTCTTTCTCTATCCTGTACCATCCCCTGAGTTGCAAACCTGCCTTCTGGACTTATCCACTTGGACCTTAAATGCAACAAACAGAAACACAAAAACGGACCTATCATCACCTCTAGCTGTTTTTTCACTCTCTTTCTTTATGTGTTTTATTAATAACATCTGTTACTAGAGTAAAAAACTTAAGAATTATTATAGACAACTCTCCCTCTTCCCTAATTTGATCAGGGCCTAGTCCTAGCTGTTTGACCTCTCAAATATCTCTTGGTTCCATTGTATCTTCTCTAGATCATCATTGTCATTGTCCAAGTTCACTTTTCAACAGATCTTGCTTGAAATATTCTAGATTTTTTCCATTAGGGTCCTCACAGGATTCACTGGTGCTGAATGGTTTTTAGGCTTAGTTTCTTGGCTTGAGATTTCTAATCAAATGCATGCTTCTAATTCGGTCCTCTTATCCACATAGCAGGCCTCAGTCCCTATCTGTTCATGATGATTCAGTTTTTCCATGTGGTCAAGGGCAGGCTCCTAGCAATGATTTCTTCTCACCTATACACATATATCACAACTTCTTTCTGGCTTCCAGCCCGATAGAAAAGACTCTTTCCACCTTACCACCAGGTACTGGGCATGCACGAACACAAAAACTCACCTGTGAGGTATGCACTGACCCAATGTCTCTGTGAGCTGCAGGATTTCAGCTCCAGCTCAGAGTTGTGGTTATTGGTGACTTCTTTGTTTCTGGCAGCTGGAGATTTTCCTTTCTTAGTTTTGAGCCTGGCTATGTATGTAAACTTGTTTTTAAAAAGTTTATCCAGCAAGTCCATGTGTTTGGAGATAGAGGAGTATTGTTATCCATTCTCAGTCTGCCACACTGAGAGGACATCTACTGTTAAAAAATAATTTCAAAAGAGAATAAAATCACAACTGTCATATAGATCTGCAGATCTATGTTAAGGATTTTGTTTAACTTATTAATGAGAAAGCCAGCAAAGATGTTACACCAAATTAAAGAAGAAATTGAAAACCATCCATTTATAGATCAGGAATATTGAAAGGAAGGTGCAAATAGAGGTAAAACTAACTTCTTACATGGTGGAGAGAGAGAAGTCAGTTGAACCTCCACTGGACATGACAAAGTTTGCATGTCTTAGGCAAGGATTATGTTGCATTGTTACTGCTATCTACAATTTACAGAGTTTTAAAACAGCTTAGAGGCAATGAATAGCTAGACCTATAAACCAGAGGATGTGCTGGATTTAGATAATACACAGGTTTCCACTGAAGCATATATATGCTTCCTATATATGCTGTAATTATTTGTTTCATGTATGTTTAAATTTCTCTCAGGGATAGGAATTGTGTTCAAGTTATGCTATATACCAGGGCCTAGAGCATCTTATGTAACTTGGAACTGTCTCACTAACTGCGAATGGGATGAAAGCTAAATGTCCCTTGTAGGAACTCACCTCCTGTAAAGAGGGAGAATTTGGGGAGAAAAAAAGAGAGGGAAAAAATCATGTGTGTACACACACACAAATACACACACACATCTCAGAGGAGGAACTGAGACACTTTTGCTCTCCACTTTTCTCTGTTTCCAGCCCAGGCATTGGGTAGGCTTGCTACTAATTGTAGTGTCATTGCATCAATGATGCATCATGCTATTGTAGGTGAACTGCAAATAAAAGATTCCTCTTTTTTAAATTGCCTGTCATCAGGTCTAATTTCTTAAGGCATATTTGCCAAAGTATCTTTCTTTTGATGAATAATGTCAGCCCTTCTCCTGGAATACATGTACATAAAATTCTTAATTTTCTTTTCAGATGCTTCTGCATCTACATTGCTTAATGGCTGCTGCCCGTTAGGTCCTGCCTTATCAGGAGCATCTTAGGGGCCTTGCCAGCAATACCATCAGTCAGGTAATTTACATGAATAGTTCTTTAATAAACATCCAGCCCCCTTATCACTGTTCCCTGCAGGATCCTCATTAGTCAGTAACCTAATTCAAGCTTAAAAGATTTCCATTATGGTGCCCTTTGTTTCCTGCCCATTGCCTAATTTTCTGTTCAGCTGGACATTTTTTTTTCTGCAGCCTGTGACTTGTTTCTTGACTGACACACATGTATTTTTTTTCTTCACTATTAATGAGTGCATAAATGCACACAGTCCATTTCCTATCACTGGTGTGTTCAGTTTGGCAATACAATAAATAAAATGTCAGAGGGATATTATGGAAACAACCCCTAATGTTATCTTTAAAAACAAAATAAAGTGACAAAAAAAAAATAGACGTCAGTAACCTGACTGTGAGTATATATGAAGGTAAAAAGACAATCCAAACCACAAAATCAATGTAATCATTAAAATAATAGCTCCTATTTTACCAGTTTAAGAGCGTAGTCATCTGTACCTATTTTCCCAACAAATTTGGGTTGAAACAGTAATCTAAATTGGAATATGTCACTTAATAGAAAATTTTAGGATATTTCAAAACTCTTTAAAATCTTAGAGATAGTGCTAAATCAGTAATTTTCATTACTGACTGCACATTACCATCGCCTAGGAAAGTTTAAAAACCTGCCAATAAGTTGGTCCCATTCTTAGATAGTCTGTTTCAGTTGGTTTGAGATGAGGCCTAGGAAAAGATATTTTTCAGAATCTCCCTAGGTAATTCTAATGTCTAACTAGAGTTGAAAACCTCTGGATATTTTGCTCTGTAGAGCTCTTATAAGTAACATTAAATTGTGATTTTCTTATTTTTGGATGACTGAGTTGTCATCTAGATTTCATTTTTCTTTAGAAAAAAAAATCTTTTGTATTAGCTGAGCATGTGTGACATGCTTGGCTAGATTTAATCACGGTGGCCTGAGTTTGTAAGTTTGAATACTTCCTGTTATGTAAGAATAAGAAAGATGGATTCAATATCTATTATTTAAGAATAATAATCTTGAATTTGCATATCGTACTGAAAACACGATTCAATTTACAGGGTTCTGGTACATCAAGAGAGTGGCTTCTAACTCAAAATATGGTCCTTCCTGCACATCCTGTCCATCCTATAGGGAACATCCTTTTACTTAAGTCCCACTGCCCAGAACCTCTTGTTTTCTTCATTTTATGACTATTCTACATCACAGCCTTTTCCCCAATTCCTCTATTTACATAGACAATTCCTTTTGTTTTCCAGGTCTCAGTTGAGGAATTACCTTCCTTGACTGGCCTTACCTAATTGGACCTACCCCTAGATTCTGCATCCTCCTATGTGTTCCCAGAGCCTGTCCATTCAGGCATCTACCCTGAGTCACACTGAACTCTTTTCTTACATGACTTTCCCACTGGAAAGCTCCTTGGTGACAGGAACTGTGTTGTCTTCACTATTGCAGTATTGGTGACAGTTGCTGTTTCAACTGCTTCGTATAATCTCTTCATAAACAACCTTTCTGATAGTTATTGTTGTTATTCTCATATTAAACATGATGAAATAAGGCAAAAGCATTAATTAATTTGAATATTCAAATTCATACACTTTAGGAAGAAGACTTGGATAGATTTGAACCCAGGCAGTCTGGCTCCAGAGGCTGAGAGCAATAAATATGCTGAATGAATAAGTATATGTGAGTGAGTGCAGAGTCACGGGGACCTAAGGGAATGTTAATACACCTCCCACTCAGGTATGCCCTAAGGGGTTATACTGAAAGATTGGGACTGTGATAAACACATTTCCCCAAACAGAAATGTAAGTGGGGCGGGGACAGGGGGTGAGGAGGAAGAGACTAGGAGAAAGAAGGAGAACACACTGCCAAAAGTCCAAGCGCACAAGAAAGATGCAAGACTCATTATGACCAGTCAGTCAATGATATGTCTGGGATGTGCCCAGGGGTCAGGTCAGAAACATAAAAATGCAATACCTTATCAAAGCTTTTTGAACCAGTTTGTCTTTGTCTTCTCTATAAGAAGAGAGAGCATGACATAGTATCATAATCTACCTGGGGCTTAATTGGCCCATTTGAAACTCCCTAGGTGACCTGGCATGAGAAAAAGGATTTGAGAGTTAGCAAGTCTCAGAATAGTTTATACCGTCGGTGGAATAAATATAAAGCAGGCAAAAATTCTCTATTTTATTTGATTTTTTTCAAGTTTTAATTTAAATTACAGTTAGTTAACATACAGTATAATATTAGTTTCAGATGTAGAATTTAGTGATTCAACAGTTCCATATAATACTCATCATGACAAGCGCATGCTTCAATCCCCATAACCTGTTTAAAACCATCCCCCCACCTACCTCCTTCCTGGTAATCATCAGTTTTTCCTCTATAGTTAAGAGTTTGTTTCTTCATTTGCCTTTCTGTTTTGCACCCTAAGTTCATTTGTTTTGTTTCTTAAATTCCACATATGAGTGAAATCATATGGTATTTGTCTTTCTCTGACTGACTTATTTTGCTTAGCATAATATACTCTAGCTCTATCCACATTATTGCAAATGGCAAGATTTCATTCATTTTGATGACTAATATTCCATTTTATACCAAATGATCCAGCAATTCCGCTACTAGATATTTACCCAAAGAATACAAAAATACTCATTCAAAGGGATATATCCACCCCAATATTTATAGCAGCATTCTCAACAATAGCCAGATTAAGGAAAGAGCCCAATGTTCATCAACTGACAAATAGATAAAGAAGAAATGGTACACACACACACACACACACACACACACACACACACACACACATATTATTCAGCCCTAAAAAAGAATTGTCTATTTTAAACACTCTTTGGAGGCTATAAAGATTGAATCTTTCTATTAGTTTTCTGTTGCTGCTGTAATAAATTATAAATTTAGTGGCTTCAAACAGCACAATTATCTTATAGATTTAATGGTCAGGTGTCTGAAATGGATTTCAGCAGGCTAAAAGTAAGTGTATGGAAGGCTACATTTCTTCTGAAAACTTTAGGGGAGAATCTACTTCTACCTTCTAGAGGGTGCCTGAATTTCTTGGTTCCTGGTCTCTTACTCCATCTTCCAAGCCAGCAATGAAGCATCATCAGATCTGTCTCTTACTCTAACTGTCCTCTCTCCCTCATATAAGGACTCTTGCAATTCAATTAAGTCCTGTTGGATAATCTGAAATGATCTCATCTCAATATCCTTAATTTAGTCACATTTGCATTGTAGCTTTTGCCATGTAAGGGAACGTATTCACAGGTTTCAGGAACATCTTTGAGGATAGGGGACATTATTCTGTCTACTACAATCATTAATAATGTCTAAGAAAAACATGTCTAGTCAAAGGACACCCCATATGTTGCATCTAGTTGAAAACACTAGGAAAAAGCACCATAGTTTCAGAATTCTTTCAATCTTTTAATTTAAAAGGAAACTGTTTTGTTTCCTTTTAGTTGCAGGAAGCATGGAATGGAGTCTTCTTCAGCCAGAAGCTTGAAACTATCACATCTCAGTTCTATACAGATTAAAATTACTGGCTTTCCTTTATGCATGAGTGTAGTATAGGAACTACCTCCCCCAGTACCCCCTCCAGCAGTGCCCAATAGTCAGAAGAGAGAACAACCTCTTGATACCCAGGAGACACATGACCATTTGATGCTCAGCAAAGGAAATGAAGATAAATTTTGTAGTCCTAAATTACCAGACTTCAAAAAGGTTATTTGAAAAAAACTCCCACCAATTCCAGGTCTTTCAAAAGGATCACAGTACTTTTCCAGTAAAACATTAAAGACCTTACCTTTGATATAGATTTTAATGTTTTCCTCTTAAGTGTATTGACTTGTATTCATGCCTTCTTATGGAGGGGCTGGTCTCATTTGGAGACACATGTAAACTGGCTCATTTTTCTATATTTAAGAAATGATTTCTGGTCCAGGCTAGAAAGACTTTTTCATAACTTCCATTTGATGTTGAAGTCTGCAATATTCTCCTGTTGTCCATCCCACTGGGCAAGTCACTGGGTGAGTGAAGGAGAAAGCCTAGTTAAATGGGATGCTTTCCTCTGCACACAGCAGTGTCTCTGGAGAAGTTTGACAGGTTTCTCTTTGCTCTTTATGGTTTTGAAACTTTTCTCTGTGGGGACATGAATAAAACCTAATGGACAAGCGATAGGTCTACAATGCGTGTGTTTCCATACTTCCTAGATCTCAGGTCTTTATGACATGTGCTCCTTGATAATTCCTTTTTCATTCTCACATTATCAGACTTTTAAAGGCAGTCCCTGCAGTAATGTGACTGAATTTGGAGATAGGACCTTTAAAAGAGATGATTGAGATTAAAAGAGGTCATAAATTTGGGGACCCTAATCCAATGGGATTCATGTCCTTATAAGAAGAGGCAGAGATACCAGGGAAGTGTATATACAAAGGAAAGGCCACATGAGGACACAGCAAGAATATAGCCAAGGGGAGAAGTTTTAGGAGAAACCATTCCTGCCAGTATCTTGATCTTAGACTTCCAGTCTTCATAAATGTTTGTTAGTTAAGCCAACAAGTCTGTGGTATTTTGTATGGCAACCCTAGAATTCTCTTCTTTCTAGTCATGGGGACTGAAAATACTCTATTTGATGGCTTTTCCTGGGCCAGAGGCCCCAGATCAACATAGTAAAGCTACAGCACCCCAACAGTGGATTTGTGATGAACATGCAACATGAGCAAACATTAACTTTGTGGTTTTAGAATACTAAGATTTGGAGGCTGCATATCCTGGCTGCTGACAATGATTGTTGTTATTTTCATCTTAAACTTTAGAAAACAAAGTTGATAGTTCAAGGTGATTTGCCCAAGGTCTCTATCCTCTAAAGCTTCCATTACTGTACCATGCTATTTACACACCAGTTGTCATTTACATGTTTTATGTGCGGGGGAGGGGGAGTGCGGAGTATTTTGTCTCTATTCATCTTGGGTTTTCAGGCTGGGGCCCTGTATATTAGCCCGACAAAAGAAAGATTAACAAGAGAAAAACAAACAAGTTGATTAACATGTGCATTGCATATACACATGGGAGTAGTTAGTGGTGAGTAACTCAAAGGGGTGGTTAGAACTTGGGCTAATATGGCATCTTAAGAAGAGAGCAATACATTTTTAGAGAAGTGATAAGACAGTGGAAAAGAAATTTGAGTTTCTAGGGAGCAAATTGTAGTAAGGTAAATATATGGGAAAACTAATGGTAGATAAGGCTAGTTTTAGTAAGATGGGTTAAACAGATTCCTTTGGTAGTCAGTGAAGTGATAAGGGTCTTAATTTCTGTCCTTTCTGGTAGAGAGGGGAGGGGAGGTACCTTTGTATATTTATGTCTTACTTTTAGACGAATAGGGGAAGGACAGAGGGTTTTTCTTATATTTGCATCATCTCAAGTGACGCCAGCTCAAAATAATCAATATACCAAAGTAGCATATTTTTAGATGGCAT
This sequence comes from Suricata suricatta, assembly GCF_006229205.1. Classification (NCBI taxonomy): domain Eukaryota; kingdom Metazoa; phylum Chordata; class Mammalia; order Carnivora; family Herpestidae; genus Suricata; species Suricata suricatta. The sequence goes on along the minus strand of NC_043704.1, from coordinate 103,760,567 downwards.
ATTCTGCTACCCTTCAAGTTCTTTCAGAATCTTAGAAGCTTAATGATATGAAGGAAAAATCTGTTCTGGAAAGAATAAGTCAGGTTGCCAGCATTTAAAAGATAACTTAGAATAAGACATCAGAAAGCAAGTAGATTAAGAAGTCAGGGGGAATAAAGCAAAACCTTGGTTTTTGCTTTTTTTTTTTTTCCAAATTTCAAACAGAAGGTAACATTATTTATGTTAGAACAAGCCTATATTCAAATGGCTACTCTTCTGTGTAATACTAGACAAGTACTTAAACTCTCAGATTTTTAGTTTCTTCTTTAAGATGGTGATTAAAATAGTGTCATAGGCTTATGGGGGAGAATTTAATTGTATAATAAATGTAAGGTTTCTGATGCAGAGTAGATGCTCTATCGTTTCCAGGCCCCTTTCATAACACAGCAGATGCTTACAGGAGACTTTCAAGGGTTAAGTAAGGCTTTTATGAAAAGCTGTTCTTAAAATGGTCTCTGCTGCAGTCCTAGATTTCTAGAGGATAGGGCCTGAAGGTGACTGTACCTGAGTGTTTTCCTGCAGAGAATGAAGTCATTATAAATTACGACAATTTTCTCTAAGTAGAGCCAAACACTGCGGCTTTAAAAGGCACATAATGTCCTGCTCAACATTTCAAAGATTTCATGGAGATTTGAATATAGAATGCCTGTCAGCTTTGTGCTTGGTTCAAATTCTTCCAAGTGGCAAAATCCCCTGCTGGCTTAGTCCCTTAAGACCAATCAAACTAGCTTTTAAAAGAAGTCTCAACTCCATCCGCTCTTCCAATCTGGTGGGCTTATCTTAGAGCCAGCCTCTCTGCCAGGGAAACGACAAAAGCCAAGAAAGAATTAAGAATGAAAGAAAGAAAGAATTTTAGAATTGAACAGTAAACTAGAAGACACACAAGAGTGCATAAGCACACAGTGCCTTCAGAGAAATAAATGGTGGAAAGGAGGAAAATGCTTAAAATTAAAAAAGAAATGAATAGAAAAAAAGAGATTTGAGAAGGAAATATGACAAATACTGAAGGCATGCAACATATTCAATCCCTAAAGAAGAAGATAGAAGTAAGAGAACCAAGTAGTATAATTATAATTCATTAGGAAAACTTTCAGATTTGAAATTACATATTGAGGGAGGACCCTGTATATCCAAGACTAATTAACCCACAATGACAAATGCCAAGACATATTCTAGTAGATTTTTCAACTAAAAAGAAAAAGAAAAATAGCCATTGGATATCTAGGCAAGAAGAACATGTGGTTTATAAGGGAAAAAAGTAGGTTTTCAGATTTTTCATTAGACACACACAGAAAAATGGAGTAACGTATTTAAAATACTCAAGGAAAGAAAACATATACCAAAGATGTTATATACTTGAAAGCAAAACTTCCAAGTAAAAAGAGTATGGGGGAGGAAAGACTTTTTACCCACCTAGGTTTGATATCTAGGCTATGAAATAAACTGACAAGTAGATTAATTAAAAAATAATATAATAAATAAAAATTTATTTAATTTTAATATTACATGAATAGGGGCATCATGGAGGGGGGAGTGAATAGCCAAAAAGGTTGTGAGATTTGAGAGTGTGTATATCATCATGGTAGGGAGAGAGAGAGAGGATGCAGGAACTTATGGGAGAGCAAATGATCTTTAGGAAAGATGAATGAGCCCTTAGAAGAGTAGATGAGAGATATGATTGTTTGTGACAAAGTGTGTCTGAGAGGGTATGCACCTCTAGTCTTCTGTACTGTAGTAAGAGTCAATCTTCTTTCATTGATGAAACTCCTGGGGAGGGCGTTGATGGGGCCCTTTTGGAAGATCCATCTTTTTGCCGAAAAGAGAACTTCAGAGAAAGCCCATGTGCTGTTTTCAAGTACTTTCAGCTCAAAATAATCAAAATACCAAAGTAGCATGTTTTGTGGGTTGCTTCTTTCATACAAACTGTTACTGACATATAAGAACTTAGGGAATTTTTCTTCTAAGAGTAATTTACTAGAGAATAAACCTCAGCCAACCAAACTGACTGGAGAGACATGAGCTGATGGACTGGTGGTACATGTCAAATATATGCTTACTAAAGCATTAAGATGAAATAAGGGTTAAAAGAGAGAGAATGTAGTATATAATGGCCATATGCAACAATGTAGATGTAATAAAACTTTTTTTAAGTTTTTTTTAATGTTTATTTTTGAGAGAGAGAGACAGAATGTGAGGGGGGGAGGGAGAGAGAGAGAGAGGGAGACACAGAATCTGAAGCAGGCTCAAGGCTCTGAGTTATCAGCACAGATCCCGATGTGGGGCTCGAACCCATGAACTGTGAGATCATGACCTGAGCCAAAGTCACACACTTAACCAACTGAGCCACCCAGGTGCCCCATAATAAAACTATTAAAAGAAGTGAGGGATAAAAACTGAGTATACCATATGTAAAAAAAATTAACTATTTTGAGTAATCTCAGTGGGTGGTAGTAGTATTAGTAAAGTTACATTTGTGTTCTTATGTGTATAATATAATTTTAGAATGAATGATTACATAATATTTGAATTCTATTACCTCATATGTCCTTGAGAGCCAGAACTTTGATGTGGAAGATGGAGATACAGACATATTATAAAAAAAAAAGTCAAGTAAAAGCTCTCCAGTCCTGAAATTGAATTGGAAATCTCAGTATGAGCCCATATGAAGTATTTTATTTTATATCCTACCTCTGTCACTGAGAAGCCTTAGAAACAATGACCAGTGATAATAAGCATTCCTACTGCCCAGATTATGGTATTAAAATATCATTTACCACTAAAAAAAATGAGGACTTCTTAAAATAATGGCTGGTTCCTGGTTTGTGTCAGAAAGTATATAGGTTTGGATTATTTTGTCAGAGCAAATAGCCAGGAAGTTCTAAGAGACCACAGGGCTTATATCAGAAGGATTCAGGAGCCATCTTAAAGAGGCTCTCACTGCCCCAAAATAGAATAATTTGAGTTTCAATGATAAGAAAAATAATAATTAGAAATATCTAATATTTAATGAGGAAAAACAGTCAAATTTGTTTGTATTCATAAATTCTTAGTGAGTTAAAAAAGATGGCCACCTTTGCAGGATGACAGAGAACTACTTCATCTTGTAAACTACTAAAAGAAAATAATCAAGATTTATCCTGCCTCTTTTAGATGAATGTACTAGTGGGTAAGCCAATAGTAAATAAAGTTTTTTAATGAAATTATTTCATATAATCCATACAATAGAATTATATAATTAGCACATAACCAATTTGCTCCTCCCACCCTCAGTTAATGGATGTAAGCATTAAGCTTGAATGGTCTATCCTCAAAGATCACTAGACCAGTCTGAAAGAAGATGCCTCCACCTAAGGCTTTGCTAAAGGAGTCAAACTAAAATCTGATCAAGCTTCTAGATCTTAGAAGCTAGAGAACTTGAGCATGAATTTCACCGTGGGCTTATAAATCAGTAAAATCCAGATTAGGAAACTCTAGAGTTCAATTTGTTTGGGATTTTCAACAAACATATTTTAAGGAAAAGAAAAAGATGGAAAGAGAATCTATAAATTAAAAGAAATTTAAGTACATACTAAAATTGTGAAAAGTGGGAAACACTAAATACTAGTAAGGGTACAAACAGTTTACTCATATATTGCAGGTGGGAATGTAAAATAGTATACTATTCTGAAAAATAGTTTAACACTTTCTTCTAAAATTAAAAATTCATTAACCATATGACCCAGAAAATGGATTTTTTGACAAAATAAAAAGTCATGTTTACACAGTCATAGCCAGAAACTAGACACAACCTAAATATTCTTCAGTTGATGTCTGGTTAAATAAACTGATACATCCATAAGTGAAATACTAATCATCAATAAGAAAATGATAGTGTTTTTACAGACAGCAATGTCAGTGGACCTCAAGGAAATTGTGAAAAATATATGTGAAAAATACATCACGTATGGGTCCATACTGGAATATTTTTGGAAGAAATTCTATAGAGATGGAAAATAGATTAATGGCTGCCAGCATTAGGATTTGGGAGAGGAGGAGAGGCTTGTGGCTATACAGAGGTGGCCTGAGGGAGTCGTGTGGTGATGTAAAAAGGCCTGTATCTTGATCGTGGCGGTGGTTCCACAAAGGTCCACATGTGGTAAAATTGTCTACTGTAAACACACACAGACACACAGAGACACACACATGAGTGAATATATAACTGGCGAAATTCCAGTAAGTTCTGTGAATTGTGTCAATAGCCGTTTCATGGAGCTTATAGTACAATAGTTGTGCAAATTGCTAATATTAGGGGATAAGGAGTGAAGGGTGAGTGGGACCACCCTGTACATTTTCCACAACTTTCTCTGAATTTATAATTATTTTTCTTTTAAAGTTTATGGGGCGCCTGGGTGGCTTAGTCAGTTGAGCATCCAGCTTCGGCTCAGGTCATGATCTCACGGTTCATGGATTCAAGCCCTGCGTTGGGCTCTGTGCTGACAGCGAGCTCAGAGCCTGGAGCCTGTGTTCAGATTCTGTGTCTCTCTCTGTCTCTCTATGACCTGCTCATGCTGTCTCTCTCTCTCTCTCTCTCAGAAATAAATAAAACATTTTAAAATTTTTAAAAAAAAGGTTTAAAAGTGGGCAAGGCTAAACAATAGTGGTTAAGAATGCACAATTGAGTGAGAATATTATGGCAAAATATAAGGAAGTGGTTATTGTAAAAGTTGTAGTAATGGGGGGTTAATTCTGGAGGGAGGAAGGGAGAAAATTAATCAGGATGGGGCCTGGCATCTGACGTGTTTGGTGAGGCTCTATTTCTTGATTTAGGAAATGGTTATAGGAGTTTACCTTATAATAGTTCACCAAACTAACATTTTTTTGGTGCAAGTGTTGTGTTATGTGTGTGTTGTGTATATACATACATGTATACATTCTCTAGATTTGCTTTTGTTTGTGGAGCAGAGGAAAAGGTGAACAGGGCCCGTCTAAGCACACACAGTAGATTGCTTTCAGCTAATACTAGACAGCTGCTGAAATCAGGAGGCTTAATGAGCTGGTGCAACGCTCTTAGGTTTATGTCTTTGCATTAACGGGGAAAATCTCCAAATGATCCAGGTTTAAGTAATGGAATGCATTCTGAATTGTTAAAATTAGACTATTTTGGTAGCAATGAACATAGACAATGCCATGTTTCACCTTGAGAATGCATGTTTTTAAAGATATCAGGAAATCCATAGGTTTGGCTGTGTGTGAATTATAATCTAATGAATTTGCAATTATCATAAATTATTAAGCCACCACAAAATTGTAGCTAATTTGATTCCAAGGTCTATTAAAGCTTATAACCACTTATATTGATATTTTCTAGACCCTCTTACATAAAGTGAGCATCTTTATTATTTTTTGTGTATGCTGCTGGGAGGATGAAATATCAGGACTCTTTCCTTTAAGGAAATGTCCAGAATGCATTTGGTCTTGTTTAACTTGCATCTGGGGAAATGCTGGGGTAATAACAACCTTTAAATTTGGCATTGTATATTTGATGGCTATCTCCCTACCTTAGCACTTCAAAGCTGCTGTTGGCAAAAGATGGCCAGGTCCAGGGTAGACTCTAAACAAATGTTAGCTGGTTGGAGTCTATTGCATGAATCAGGGTTTTTTTGTTTTGGTTTGGTTTGGGTTTTTTTTTTTTTTTTTTTTTTTTAAGATTGTGGCTGGTAACGTTACTCAAAGGGGATTCTGCCAGATTTCCACATGGCAAAGGAGAAACATTTACCCAAATGTTTTATCAAAGAAGGAATGCATTTTCAGAAGAGCTTCCCAGTATAGGTGAGAACATGGATATCACAGAGCAGGTATAAGAGCACAGTTTATTTATTTATTTTTTCCAATAATATTTTATTGTCAAATTGTTTTCCATACAACACCCAGTGCTTTTCCCCTTAAGTGCCCTCCACCATCACCACCACCTCTTTTCCCCCCTCCACCTTCCCCTTCAACCCTCAGTTCATTCTCAGCATTCAATAGTCTCTCAAGTTTTGCATCCCTCTCTCTCCCCAACTCTCTCTCCCTCCTCCGCTCCCCCTGGTTCTCTATTAGGTCTCTCATGTTTTCCTGCTAGACCTATGAGTGCAAACATATGGTTTCTGTCCTTCTCTGCCTGGCTTACTTCACTCAGCATGACACCTTCAAGGTCCATCCACTTTCCTACAAAGTGCCATAAGAGCACAGTTTAAGAACAGTCATTGGAGAATTCAGGATGAGATCCTCAATTTGGAGATTTTACAGATGTTGAGCATGACAATTTCATATTGAGTAAGAGGAGTAAGTAATAGTTCGTAAGGCAATTTGATATGAATATGGAGAAAAGAGAAGAGTAGCCCAGTCACCAGCCTGGGGATAAGCACTTCAGTGAGCTGAGGAGAGGGAGTTAGCATGAACTTAGCAATCCTGAATAGTAGAAAATGTGGTTCCATGTTTTGTTCCAATAATTTGTTATTTCTTTCTCTTTTTACTTATTCTCTACCTTTAGAAAACCACCTACTTACTCCCCTGTATATTTCCACTTGGCTTTTAGATAACAGTTGGGTCACTATATCTTGAGTACATAGAGATTGCATGTCTAAAAGATATAATAGTAGTTTTAATAACAGAGAGCTCAACTGAGGTTTAATTTCCTCTTTAGGACTTCAGCATTCTTTTTGAATGTTCTGCTATAGCTGTATGAAGGGAAAATATCAAATTTAACATACTCTGGCTTAGAATAAAGTACTTCTTATCAAAATTGTTCACCTACTTGTTATGAAGCAATTTGAGCAATCACTAAAATTGTGAAATCCAATGATACAAATCTAATGGGGAATTTCACATATGAACAGAATAAAATCATCTCATTGAGAATTCTTGTTGGTTTTGAAAAGTGATGCTCTGTCTATATAAACCTAGTATTTTCCCTTCCATGTAGGTTCCTCATTTCATGAAAATTAACCCTTGGTTTAGTATAGATCACCCTTACCTTGGTGGGAAGTGTGGCATTGAGTACCAAGGGGTGGGTTTGGGGAATGATGTTTATGTGCATTTTTCCACCTAATGCTAAGCAGTATTTTTCATGTATGGTCACTCATTTCTAAGATAGAAAGAAACATTGCCATCCAACACACATACACAAACACACACATATGAGAAAGACTTATTCTTCTGCATGATCTGCCTTTGATGTTACGAAACACACATGGTACTCAATTTTTAATAGACAATATGCAGGGGGTAAATAGGCATTCTTATTTGTAGTGATGTAATGGGATCATCACAGGACAAAGTCTATGTGGACACACTGTCTTTTGTTCTCTTGTCTGCCTGCCTTATTCTGTCTTCCTCAATAAATGTCATTCTTATTGAATAAGCCTCTGATTCATACTTGGGAATTTTTTCCATTTCAGTTTGGTGGCATTTCCGTCACCATTTTACATTCTGCACGTAGGAAAACTATTCTAGTCAATTCTAGCAATTGTCCCACCATGAGCACATGGGTTGATGAACCCTTTCTTGGCTCTCTCTAGAATATCATCTTTCAAACTCTGTTGCCATACAAACACACGAGTCAGGCTAATTTGACTGATCTGAATTCTTTCCTGAATGACAAAATGTTTAAACCTGTTTTTTAATGAAAATAGTGATTGATAACTCCTTGACTACTTCAAACTCATCTTTCCTCATCTGGTTGTAATTGGGCTTTTCAAGCTGCAAAAGGACTGGGCTGTGCCTGCTTATTCTCTCCTCTGTCCCCATTATATACTTAGAGGACAGTGCCTAACATATATGACTATATTTTTTGTTAAAGAATGAATGAAACAATGAATAATGATGAAAGTAATGTTTGCTGACTTGCAGTGCTGAGTTTTTTTTTTTTTTCATGTTTTCTCAAGTTCTTTCAATTTCATACTTCTGTGTTATGGGCTCATTTAACCTCTAAAAGTGTCTCTTTCTTTTTTAATGAATTTTATTGAATACTATTCTTAACACCCACATTATTGCTATGTGTCCAGAAAACATTTATCATACTTCATGTGCCCATGAGATCATAATCCAAACGCAGAAAGCTCAGCATCCACTGAATCTAGTGTGCAATCATGTGTAGAAGTAAGCTTTCCTATAGCTTTCTACCATTGTGGGAGGAAAATATACTTATATCAGCCTTCTTAAATTTGTAATCTTTGTTACATCTCTTTTTGTGTGATTAACCAGAGGATTCTTCTGTGCATACCTGAAGAAAATTCTATTCTATTTTTCGTGGATGGAATGTTTTAGAACCATGTATTGTGAAGTGTTCTTCAAGTAAAAACTGTTCTTGTTGGGAAAAAAATAACTTTAACTGAGGGTACTTGTTTAAAATAAAGCATATCAGGGGTGCCTGGGTGGCTCAGTCGGTTAAGCCTCTGACTTCGGCTCAGGTCAGATCTCACGTTCGTGGGTTCGAGCCCTACGTCAGGCTCTGTGCTGACAGCTAGCTCAGAGCCTGGAGCCTGTTTCTGATTCTGTATCTCCTTCTCTCTCTGATTCCCCCGCTTCTCATGCTCTGTCTCTCTCTGTATCAAAAAGAAATAAAACATTAAAATTAAAAAAAAATAAAGCATATCAGAGGGAAGGAGGGTGGGGGATGGATGAAATAGGTGAAAGGGATTAAGAGTACAGTTATCATGATGAACGCTGAGTAATGTATAGGATTGTTGACTCACTATATCACACAACTGAAACTAATCTATACTATATGTTAACTGTACCACAATTGAATGAGTACCTGGGTGTCTCATTCGGTTAAGCGTCCGACTCTTGATTTTGGCTCAGATCATGATCTCACGGTTTGTGGGTTTGAGCCCCACATTGAGCTTGGTGCTGGCAGTGCAGAGCCTTCTTGGGATTCTTTCTTCCTCTCTCTCTGTCTTTCCCCTGCTCATGTTCTTTCTCTCCAAAGATAAATGAATAAACATTAAAAAATAAAATAAAAAACTTAATTAAAGGAAGTGAGTTTTCCTTTCCCTTAGTAATAATGTCTACTTCATTTGCCCTTGTATGGACAGACATATATGGATTTCACCTTTTCCCTCCACAATCAATGAGTTCCATAAGAGAAATAGAAATAAACTCCTATGGCACTAAAAAAAAAAAAAAAAAAAAAAGAATGTTACCCTTTCAGTTATAAAATGTTTTTTACTTTATGTACTGTTGATAGAGATCATACTATTATATACTTTCTAGCAATGTTAACTTTATAAATACCTGATACTGACTTTTCATCCTGACTAGGGTAGAGCTTATCAAGTTCTCCACACAGAACTCTTGAAGACAGATAATAGCATGTATATTATTTTGGAGGGGTGTGTGAAAAAGAAAACATATGTAAATCTCAATCTTGGAGACCTCCTGTTTTCACTTTATAATTAATACAAACTTTGGACTGCATTTTAAAATCATACGTTTGCTATTCATGGAGTAAAATTGACATCCTGGGTATATTTCCCTGATCTCAGGATCTATTACCCCTAGCCTATTATTGGTACACCCCAGCCTTGAAAGGTTCTTAAGCTTAATGAAAAAAGAATGCTACCCCCAAACACTTGGGCTATATTAAGGAAAATAGAATACAATTTATATGGGCTGCATAAAGGCTATTCCCAGCATAGACCCTTATAGCTGTAAGATTTCAGAGAAGTAAAATTTACTTCAAAGGGGGGAGATTCCAGGAAAGTTTCAAGAGGATTTAACATCTCAGCCAGTTAAGAATCTTCCCTCATCAGAATTGGCAAGGAAGAAGTCAAACTGTCACTTTTTGCAGATGACATGATACTCTACATGGAAAACCCAATCGACTCCACCAGAAGCCTTCTAGAACTGATCAATGAATTCAGTAAAGTTGCAGGGTACAAAATCAATGTA
>NC_043704.1:103715196-103750516 GCF_006229205.1 Suricata suricatta | reverse complement strand
GATGCAAAACTTGAGAGACTATTGAATGCTGAGAATGAACTGAGAGTTGAAGGGGAAGGTGGAGGGGGGAAAAGAGGTGGTGGTGATGGTGGAGGGCACTTATGGGGAAGAGCACTGGGTGTTGTATGGAAAACAACTTGACAATAAAATATTGAAAAAAAAAAAGAATCTTCCCTCATATGTTCAATGAAAATATAGATCAGGATCTACTTTTTACTTTTCTGTTTCCTCCTCCCATATCTAGTCTGTGATCCCCTCACCTACATCTTTGGATAACCTCATCTTCAATGATTTTTTAATTTGCTACAAATTAGGTAATAAAATAATAAATATCAAATAAATGATAAATATTAAATAAAAAATAAAATTAAGCTTATTTAATTGTTTTCTAAAGAGGGCTCTAAGTGAAGACTTTACAAGTACCATGGGTGAGTTTTAGGAGCTGTGTGAGAGGTATCTGGGATGCAGAGAACCAAATATTCAGGTATGGAGACATGCTCCAATGTATTGAGTTTTCTGAGAACCCATTCTCCATAATTAAGGCAATGCTATCTTTATTATTTAATGATAAGATATACACTATAATGTATTATTAATCAATTGTTTCTGTCTCAAAAATTTTTCTTTATCATTGCTTTGTTTACACTCATCCATGGACTGATTCATTCCAAGTATTTGAGTTCCTGATCTTCATTCAGGATTTTACTGACATGTTTATGTTCCAAGAGGATTGATTAAGTGGAGTGGGGGTGGGTCTGTCAGAGAAAAGGGCTGGAGGGACAGATGGGGCAGGTTACATAGAACCGTCATATGAGGTCCTGCCAAATGCAGGGGCTTAGGCTTTAACTGCTAGATGAAGGGAAGCAAGGAGGGTTCAAGCAGGTGACTGACCTGATGATGTGGTTGGCATTTAGGTTGCTCACTCTGGAGACAGTAAATCCTTAGCTAAGGACAGTGCAAACAGGGAGAGTATGGTCTGGAGACAGTTAGAAAATAGAATTGACTGAGCTGGGTAAGTATGGAAATGAGTTTAGAGTAAGCTGGGAGAAGATATCTAGGTGTACATCCATGTTTTGGAGGGACTAGAGAGAGATAAAAATTTAATAAAAATGAACGTAATGAAGACTATTGGGCATCTACTATGTGCCTGGTGAAAGACTGAATTATTAACATGAATTTTTAATCATCAAACAGCTTGGCAATCCTTGGAATTTTGTATAGTTACTGTCCTCATCTTTTTTATTTAAAAGGTTTTTTTTTAATTTTTATTTATTTTTTAGAGACAGAGAGAGACAGAGCATGAGCAGGGGAGGAGGGGCAGAGAGAGAAAGAGACACAGAATCTGAAGGAGCCTCCAGGCTCTGAACTAGTGGTCAGCACAGAGCCCAATGCAGGGCTCGAACCCACAAACCGTGAGATCGTGACCTGAGCTGAAGTCAGATGCTGAATTGAATGAGCCACCCAGGAGCCCCAGTGTCCTCATATTAAAGATGATGAAACTGGGACTCTTAGGGGTTTCCCAGCCCAAGATCACACAGCTAGAATGCAACAAAGCTGGACACCACTGGAACAAATGAGATGTAATTGCTGACCTCAGTAAGACAGGCACTTAAGGAATCTCCTAATGAGTGGCCAGTATTTTATTGTACAAAAAACACTCTTAAATATGTTATTTTAGTTGATCCTCAATCATTATGGAGTAGGCATGGTCATCACCATTTCACAAATGTTAAAACTGCGGCCTAGGAGTGAGTCAGTTGTCTAAGATGACAGCAAGTAGATGACAAGTCTGGTTCAGATAAGAAATCTGAGTACTTCACTGAACGCTACAACTTCTTCATAGGCCTCATGGGTGAGTTATTGCCACTGCTCATGCTGTCGCATGTTCCATGTCATTCATGGGAAAAGAGTGGAGAGGATTAAGTTTGGATTCTGGAATTGGACTGCTTAGGTTGACATGCCATTTTTCCGATAAGACCTTGGTCAAGCTATATAATCTTCTTGAGTCTGTTTTCTTATCCAGGCAATGGAAATATTAATTGCATCTTTTGCTATTTTTATGGGACTGGAGTCATAATTTTAAAAAGATAATTTATACAATGTGCCTGGGACCTAGTAAAATTCAATAAATGTTAATAATAACAGTAGTTCAAATAAACGACATGACATTAGCTGTGGAAGGGAATGTTAAAATGTGTAAAATTGCATTTGAAGTGAACTTAAAAGGATTTCAGAAGGTGTAGAAGGAGCAATAGTGAGTTTACAGGATTAAGAGTATTTTCAATACTGAATGTTATTTTTGTGTAGAGTTTATGAGTAAGAGAGTTAAATTATTGGAAATGTACCTAAAACATTTAGGTAATTACATATGTATAGTTCTGGTAAGGGTCACTAATGTCCTGCACATGGGTGATAGTGGAAGAAATGCAAAGGAAGAGAGGGCGGGTCTGAGGTATGGTAGAACATGTTGGGAAAGCTCTTCCCAGCATGCATTTGGGTTGCTTCCCCACAAATGAAAAATTCATTTTCTAGTTGGACTAAGAAAAAATCTAATCTGCATAGTATTTGCTAACTATAATGAAATACATCCTGGAATCAAGTATTAACAATTTGGGAGTTACATGATATTCTGATTGCCTGCACTTTGCTTTTGTCCTTTGGCACAGGGAACCAGGAGTTAGTGTATGGATTCACTAATCCACCTTTGTTGTTGTCTGCATTCTGAGATGTATTTATTTGATGGCTTATATGCTTATTATATGAGTTTTTAGCTTGAAGCATGGTATCTAGGAGGTTTCTTTTTCCAGAATACAGAAATGTATAAGATGCAAAAATACCTCACTCCTAGTGGTTGTACTTAGTATTTCAGTTTTAGTTGAATTTTCACTGTTGTCTAGCTGTTCAGCTGAATTAACTTTGAGCAGTGTGATTACTTTAAAATTATTACTAATAGTGCTTTAATTTCTCATATCCTAAAGTGAGTAGGAGTGGGTTAGACTTCTTGTAATGGGCTGAGTATTCAGTTTGTAATGATAACTCTAGAATGTCTGACCTAAAACTAGCAAAAGTTCTTGAGACCATACACATTCTCAGAGAAAGGAGAAGGGCAACAGCTAAGCCTAAGTGGTATTTTTCAACATACCTTCCTGACAATTCTGGATCCACGAGGGCCATGCAAGTATAGCCTGATGAACTTATAGGTACTTATTCAGATTAGGGGAAGGGACTGACTTGGGTGGTCTGGTTGTTTGTATCCCCTTCCAGATGAGTATCATTTTACATATCTACTCCAGGAAGATCTCAAGGTCTGAAATCATCTCAGATCCAAGGTGACCAATGACTGATACAGTCATAACTGGGTTTTTCCTTAATATGTTTCTATTTGGCATATGTTCAAATGAGCTCAGGTGTTTGGCACTCTCAGAGTTGGCAGTCAAAAGGTTTTTTTAATGTCCTAATGCTTATGAGCATAGCCTGGTTGGTCAAACAAGAATAAAGAATGAGCTGTCACAACAATTCCCATTGTCATATCTCATGTTGATAAGTTTGTAAGTTTTACTATGTATGAGGTAGCAAATAATAATGCCACTGAGAACTGGCATAGGGAGGCCTACAACAACCTCACTCAGTGATTGTCACTATCAAATCACAGCCCTTCTGCATCTCATTGGACATTGAATTGTCCTTACAAAGTGCTAGAAACAAGCAAGTCTCTTTTTAAGTCTACTACCTCATATGGCTCATGTGCCTATAATTTACCTGAATGAATTCTTTAAATGAGCTGTTGATGTCCTATTAGCCATTTTTTCCTCCCAAAGAAATTCATGTTCTGCTGCAAGATAACTTCCTATGTGAAATTTACAGGTCTTTCAGCCATAAAAAACATTAATGCATAATACATAAACAAAACATATACTATTTTTGCAAAAAAAAATGGCAAAAGGGAAAAAAAAAAAAGGAATTTAGTCTCTGCTTTCCAAAGGGAGAAAACATGAATCTTGCATTTTTATTTTTGATGCCGTTTTGCCTCTTAAATATATGAGATGACTATTAATGCCCATATTCACAGCAGGAGTAGAAGGGAAATGACAGTAAATTGTAAAGCACATTTACATTATAACAAGGCCCATAGAAGCATTGTAATTCACACAGTTATTTCAACAGAGGTTTGGACTCCCTCCAATTTAATTTTCTGAAGTTGGGCTGTGCAGCTGGGTCATTCCTGGTCTAATCTGGGAAATGTATCTCTGAAGGCTGTGGATCCGAATGCCAGCCTCCCGGCTGTCACCAAGGAGCATCATTTACAGCCACTGAGGTCCGAGGGCAAAGCCTCAGAATCACTTTATGTGGACACAGCAGCCTGGCTAGCTTCATAAATTCTGTTGTAAAGAGCAATAATCAATATTTCATGTTTAATGATGCAGAGCTAAAATTAGTATAGATTTTATGTCTTCTACTTTTCCAAATTATGCAAACATTAGTAACCCCTTTTTTAGCCCCCTTATTACATTTCCATTAAAAAAAGTCCAGTGTTGGGGGGTTGGTCAGTGAGGAAGCCTGATGATGTTTAATTGAATGATTGAACTGTCAAAAGAGTCAAAAGTGATTTTGGCTCTTAACTTTTGTTAAATAGTTACCTTTAGGTTAATGTAAAATTATTTCCAACACAACAAACGATGTGTGTATGTGGCACAGGCTTTGTCACCCATAGCAACACAATGGAGTAAATTACAGTTTGTTTCCATGTTTTAAGTCACTTTAAATATTTTGGGATGTGCTGGGAATAAAATGGCCAAGGCATAAGACAGAAAAGTTAAAAGGTTGGTGTTTAGGCAAAAGTGCAAACTTCAGAGAAAAAAACCGTTTTGAGTGGATTTTTTATTTTATTTTATTTTTTTTTCTTTTATATTTTATTGTCAAGTTGGTTTCCATATAACACCCAGTGTTCATCCCAATAAGTGCCGTCCTCCATGCCCATCACCCCCCTTCCCTCTCTTTCATCCCCATCAGCCCTCAGTTTGTTCTCAGTACCCAGGAGTCTCTCATGGTTTGCCTCCCTCCCTCTCCCCAACTATTTTTTCCCCTTCCCCTCCCCCATGGTCCTCTGTTAAGTTTCTACTGTTCCATTTATAAGTGAAAACATATGGTATCTGTCCTTCTCTGCCTGACTTATTTCGCTTAGCATGACACCCTCAAGTTCCATCCATGTTGCTACAAATGCCCAGATTTCATTCTTTCTCATTGCCATGTAGGATTCCATTGTGTATATAAACCACGTCTTCCTAATCCATTCATCAGTTGATGGACACTTAGGCTCTTTCCATGATTTGAATATTGTTGAAAATGCTGCTGTGAGCATTGGGGTACATGTGCCCCTATGCATCAGCACTCCTGTATCCGTTGGGAAAATTCCTAGCAGTCCTATTGCTGGGTCATAGGGGAGTTCCATTGTTAATTTGACCTCAACCACAATTTCTTACTTGACACATCCCCAAAGGCAAGGGAATCAAGAGCAAAATGAACTATTGGGACCTCATCAAGATGAAAAGCTTCTGCACAGCAAAGGAAACAATCAAGAAAACTAATAGGCAACTGACGGATTGGGAGAAGAGAGTTGCAAATGACATATCGGATAAAGGGCTAATATCCAAAATCTATAAGGACTCACCAAACTCCATACCCAAAAACCAAATAATCCAGTGAAGAAATGGGCAGAAGACATGAATAGACACTTCTCCAAAGAGGACATCCAGATGGCCAACAGGCACATGAAACGATGCTCAGCGTCACTCATCATCAGGGAAATACAAATCAAAACCACACTGAGAAACCACTTCTCGCTGGTCAGAGTGGCTAAAATGAACAAATCAGGAGACTATGGATGCTAGCGAGGATGTGGAGAAACAGGTACCTTCCTACACTGTTGGTGGGAATGTAATCTGGTGCAGCTGCTCTGGAAAACAGTGCGAAGGTTCCTCAAAAAAAAGGATTTCTTATTTTAAACTTGTTTAGAGAACACATGCTGCTTGTTGAGACAGTAGAAGTGACAGGGACGGGACAAAACAAAGAACAATGTTTTATTATTGGGCAAGTTAAGAGTCTAAGTGGCCATAGGGATGAGCTATCTAACTTTTTAGCTATATTCTGTTTGTGACTGGAGACAAACCCACTGGGGTAAGGTAAGAGGGAGAGCCAGACATAAAAGAAAAAAAAACCCAGCATCTGCCTTCCAGGCTAAAAGTTCATACTCAAGTCACTTCAACACAACTCTTATGATGGTGGGAAGCATGGGCTTTGGCAAATAGTTCATCAGATTTGCCCCCTAACAGTACAGCCTGTATTTCACAGTTACTTATAACACAAGTTTCATTTGGGAAAATGGGATTAAGGATATGGAATTGTCTGGGTTATGCTTGAATAATTCAGTTTGTATTTTGCAAAGGGGGTTAGACAAAATTTCAAAAAAGACAGAAGTTAAATAGAGCATGGTAGAAATTATCTCCTTATCTGGTGAGTCAAACTGACCAGAAAATTGGAGCTAGACCTTTGAGTTGGGACTTCTATAGGGTCATCCATCAAACAGACATATTCTTCTGTTAATTAATATGATCAATTAATTCACTAATTGAACTTATTGGATTATAGAAAAGGAATATTTGGGATCCTTGAGGCATCTGCAAAAGTCCAGAAAGAAGATAGATGACTTATTTAGAAGGGTGATTGAAAGAGTGAACGAAGTAGGTACAGAGATATGGGCAGGGTGTAGGTAAAGCCACAAGAGGTGGTGAAGCATCTGAGGCTACCAATAACTGGAAAAGCAACAATAAGGAAGGGGAGGGAAGTGAAGGAAAGAAAGCAAAGGAAAGACCTTGGAGGGGCGAGAAACGGGAACAGTTAGGGGACTATGGCAAGAACCACCTTGTGGGTGAAGCCACCCCAGGAGCTGTGGCATTGAGTCACCCCAGTCCATGCTTTAGTAAGAGATAGGGGAAAAGAGAATAAATACTCCAACTTCTCTCTGCTGCTAACCTCTGATCTTATGCAGTGCCTCCCACTGCTCAATTTTTATCCAAAGCCACAGCACAAAGGGAGCCTGGTTGATAAAGCCCAACATCTTGAGCCTCCTGGAACACAGAGGAGAGTGGAGATGAGTCAAGAGTATGAGTAGGGAGATGTTGGTTAAGTGGAATAAAGCTTCAGTTATGCAAGATTAGTACCTTTTAGAGATCTTATGTACAACAGTGTACAGTTAATAATACTGTAGTGCATAATTAAAACTTGCTAAGAGGGTAGATTTTAAGTATTTTTACCACACCAAAAACAAGAAAAGAAAGGAAGGAAGAAAGGGAGGGAGGAAAGAAGGAGGAAAGGAGGGAAGAAAGGAGAAAGAAAGTGGTAACTATGTAAGGTTACATTATTTCACAAAGTTTACATACATCAAATCATCAAGTCATATACCTTAAATATATACAATTTTAAACTGTCAATTATACCTCAAAAAGCTGGAAAAAATACAATGTGAAATAAGAAAGAAAGCTACTGAATGATGAAAAAGAGTGTATTGGGAGAGGCAGGGAAGAATCAGGAGAGGACATACAGTTTCTTGGGATTTTTTTGGGCCATTAAGCTACTAAGATATATTTTCACATCAGTCAGAATAATGCATTCAATTCATTTATAGTTCACTTATTCAACAATTATTAAGTACCTCCTGAATGCGTCATTGGGGAATAGGCATCTCAGTGTGAGCAGGTCACCATCTCTGACTTCAGGGATCTCAGCGTAGGATAGCAGGGGTGTCAGGTAGAGAGGCAGTGCTAAAATACAGACCACCATGGATTGCTAAGGAAGCAGGATGAGGTATCTGACCTTCCTGTTGAGTTTGGAAAGTGTCTGTGGAGGAGGATAATGTTGGGAGCTTCCTGAAGGAGAAGTGCGAGTGAGCCAGTAGAATAATTGAGGACACACTGTCATTGACTGTCCAATAAGAGAGGATGTGAGTTCCAGGATTGTGTGAAGTTTCATATGGCCAGACTTAAGGAGGGAGGCAGAGTGGGGAGAGACAGATGGGCCCTGTCACACGAGACCTTGGCTGAAGAGTTTGGAATCTCTCCTCAAAGCACTGGGGAGCTACTCTTGGTTTCTAGTAGGGAAATGGCACTGCCAGATCTGAAATCAGAGACAAAAAGGACTAGTGGGAGAAACCAGTGATGGAAAAGATCAATTTGTATATGTTTTTAATGGTAAATTGAAACAAAACTTTTTTGAAAAGTAAAACTCCAAGTGAAGATCTGTTGAGCAAGCAACTTCCTTATTGATTTCCAAGAAAATGAGGACATGGTTTGGAACTTCCAGGCCCATTGAATTGAAGTGTTTTTGTATAGTTAGCTTAAATAACCAAATGGTGAAATCAATCCTCCAAATTGTCAGCAGAGCAGCTGTTCAGAAAGCTCTTGTTAGTCATTGACCTTATGCTTAATATGATTTCCTAGAACGTGTATAGTGAGATTGAATAAAGTACTACATCAAAGCCCTCCCCACACAGCAAGCTCTCTGCAATGAAAGAACCAAGGAAAGGAGAGTGGCTGGCACAGAGTGCAAAAGCCCTTTATTTCCTGTCCCCCAAATCCCCAGGGAAAAAGAAAAGAAGAAAGCACACCACAGGCACATCTTAAAGAAGAAAGTGCTGGGACTATCAACAGATCAGTCTCTTCCCTAATCATAATGCAGGGGGTAAAAAAAGAACAAGTTTATGACCTAAAAATCCTCCTCTGGTTTTCTAGAATAACTATGGATTCTTATTCAGCCTATTTCCTTTCTGTATAACAGCTGCATCTATTGCCTATGCCACTGGAGGTGGGATGGGATATGATGAAGGATTAGGTGGGAGAGTTGGAGGTTTGGGAGTAAATAGAGGATAAATGTGGAGAACTTGTTCTTAGAATAAGAAACCCACCTTTATTGTGCCAAGAGTTAGTTTTACCTTGAAAATAAAAAGCCATGTTTAAGAGTGAAAAGAATTCTTTATCTATCTGTCTAGCTACCTACCTACTTAATTGATCATCTTTATCTTCCTACCCACTTATCATGTATACATTCTGCCTATATAGTACTGGCTTCCACTTAACTGTGAAAAGCAAACATGTTAAGAGTTAAAATAAAAATAAAGAATTTCACACATCATGTACATGTAGTGAAAGAGGGGGGTATAATTGTACTAACAGCATGGAAAAGTAGTTCTGACAACTGATTATTTCATTTAGCTAAAGCTTCAGGGAAAAATAAACAACCTCTATAAGTCTTATAAGTTGTTATTGTTGATGAAAGAAGTGCACTATTATGTCAGAAGGGGAAAATACACCTTAGTAGTAAATCCTAAAATTGTATTCTTTTGTACAAGAGAACCTGTAGCAAAATGTACAACATCTTATAGAGCAGTTTTGCAGAAGATGCAGAAATGTTCTTCATATGAGGTTTTTTATACGAATATTGGATATAAAAGTAGCAGCCTTAATAAAGAGGAACTGAAGACAATGACCTTCTTCATCCATTATTCTTTGAATAACTTTTTTTAAGAGACTGACAAAACAAAACAAAACAAACAACTGCCCAGTTCTGAAGTTTTATAGTCCCATGCCTCATCTAGTTAGGGTTTTGTATACTGTAGCCCTAGGTTATAGCTCAGACTGTCACTTTTGAGTTGGATTCTTTCAACTGAAAGAAAATAGAAATCTCAGCCAAAAGTGCCTTAAGCAAATGGGAGAGTCTGTTGGCTCATGAAACTGAAAAGTCCATCAATATGCTGCTTTCAAGATCCGGTTTGACCCAGATGTTCACAGTACTATGAAGACGCTGGCTTCTTGGCTGTTTCCTTGGCCTCTGTCCTTTCTGCTATGGTATCTTTTTTCTCCAGCTAATAGTTTTTACTCCACAGCAGACACTTACATTGAAGTTTCAGGGTTCTTCACTTCAAAATCCTTGCATTTGAGAATTAAGAGGAAAAACTCCAAATTATTCCCCTGGTATCAAAGTGAACTTTAAATAGTTAATATTGGTTGAACAACTAATTTCAAAATATAATGCTGAGTGAATTAAACCAGACACAAAAGTATAATTCATTTTGTATGAAGTTCTAGAACAAGCCAAATTAATCTCTGGTGATAGAAATCAGAACTAAGCTGCCCTTTGAGAGAGGAACTTCCTAGAGAGAGAGATGTTCTTTATTTCATTTTGGGTAGTGGTTCTACCAGTATATGCATTTGTCAAAAGTCATACTGTATGTTTGTGATATATGTATACCACACACTTAAGAATAAAAGCCCAGGTACTAAAAGATCATGCTGGCTGATATAAAGAGAATTGATTGAAGTGGGCTAATATGGAAACAAACAGGAAACTCACAGTTGGCTTAGATCACACTAAGAAGTAACGGTCAAGTCCTAGATGTATTTTGAAGTTGAGATCAACAAGATTAGCTGATTGATTGTGTTTTGTGAGAAGAACAAAGGTATAAAAATGGACTCCTAGGTTTTAGCTCTGTGTATCTAGGTGAATAGTGATACTATGTGCTAAAATGTGGAAGAAGTGGTAAAGAAGGAAGTTTCAGTGGGAGGGTAGAGGCAAGGAAATAAAAAATTTGGTTTCGAACAGGAGATGTCCATAATAAGTGCATATGGAGCTATCAAGTAGGCAAACAGATATAGAAGAGTGGAGTTTAAAGGAGAGGTCAGGTATAAATATAAATTTAAAACCATGGGACTAGATATGACCTCCTGAGGAATGAGGTGAAAGGGAAGAGGACAGAGGCCTAGGAATAACTGCTGTCATGTTTCCCCAGGAACTAAGATTTTATAGGAGCCAGGAGGATAGGAGAGAAGCAAGGAGGAGAAGAAAGGGTTCCGTACCTCCCTTAGACCATGCTGGATATAGCTTGTGAGACATAAATGGCCACCTCTTAAGTGGGCTGCTGGGGAGATGGTGTGTTTAGGACTCAGCTAGGTTTCTCAGCAAAAATTCTCTATATCCTAAAACTCTTTTCTAAATGGTCTTCTGATTTTCTTGCTCTAAAAAAATTTAGCTGTCCCAGAACAGTGAGGTAAAGTACAGTGAGAATGAATTGAAGGATATGTTCAAAGAAGTTGAGGAGATAGAGGATTTTGCTAATAACAGACTATGAGTTTCAAAGGGCTCAGTGGAAAGGTTGGAGGGACTGGGGAGAGGTTGGCAACGGGGTCAAATTCTGGGATGCACAATACAGTGTAACGTTAAAGAAACTGAGTAATGGGGGATGGCCTGGGAGACTTGTATGTCTGGTACCTTAGAAGCATGTTGAGACTAGTTCTGATGGTCATTTAGGGACAAATGTATAATTAATTCTAACTGGGGCTACTTCTTGGAGCTTAATCATTTTTTGTGATGAGGCAAATAGTGCCTCTGTCCTATCCCTGAATCATTGTGGCCTAAAGAATGGGATTACCGAAACTATGGAAGCCTAAAATTCAGGGAAGTTGTGTGTGTGCGCATGTGCACACTTGTGCATGTCTGAGCACTGTGACTCAGGGATGAGGTTACCTTGAGTTACCAAGAGACAGGAGGGGATGGTTGCTGAATGGCCAAACCCAGCACACTCATTAGAGCCCTTCACCCAGCAACCAGCAAACTTAATTCTGTTGACAGAGTAAATTTGGGAAGAGTGTGAGTGGATCCATATAAACACAATCCCACTTTGGAAAAATAACAGGAATCATTATCTTTAGTGGCATAAAAAATCACACAGTTGGAGTGGCAGTATTGTACTCTAATTTGATCAAGGATCAAATTGAATTGTATGCCTAAGCACTTATCCATTGCCAAGTCCAGATCTCTTAACAGTGTGTTATCTCAACTTTGCAAACAATTGTACTCAAATATTATTACCCATAAGTACCTGGGGTCAGTTTATAAGATACTTCTTTTCTTTTTCACAGGA
Organism: Suricata suricatta; assembly: GCF_006229205.1. Classification (NCBI taxonomy): domain Eukaryota; kingdom Metazoa; phylum Chordata; class Mammalia; order Carnivora; family Herpestidae; genus Suricata; species Suricata suricatta. Next base: position 103,738,548 of record NC_043704.1, on the reverse strand, counting down.
AGAAATGAAAAGATTGCAGAATCCTTTAGAACAAGTTAATGATGGAAAATATTTACTTGAAAAGTAAGTAAAAAATACCACAGGAAATTAATTATGTTTGAGGTTTAAAAGCTTGCACGGAAAAAAAGCAAAAAACGAAAAATGCCTGGCAAGGCAAAAATGAATAAGTAAATTTGACAGTTTCTTATGTTATCATTGTGGTCAGAAACTCAGAAATGTGGCTCATTTGATATATCGTTAGATAGATTTATGGCTAGTTGAGGTGTGATACACAAGCCATACTGATTAACAGATTATTATGATGCATGGGGAAGTCATGTTGCCGTGTCTGAGGGCTTAAAACTTAACCCTGCCCTGATTTTGGCTTTTAGTCAATGGAGTATATAGAAGGCAGTCATAAAATTTGCAAAAAACTTAAGGGTAACACTAAGACTAATAGAATGAACACTTAAAATAATACTACAGAGGGGCACCTGGGTGTCTCAGTCAGTTAAGCCTCCAGCTTTGGCTCCGGTCATGGTCTCATGGTTTGTGGGTTCGAGCCCTGCACTGGGCTCCACGCTGGCAGTGTGGAGCCTGCTTGGGATTATTTCTCTCCCTCCCTCCCTGCCCTTTCCTGAGTCCCCCACTCTTCTCTCCCACTCACATGCCCTCTCTCTCAAATTAAATAAATAAACCTAACAAAAAATACTACAGAATGGAATAAAATTAAGCTAAAAAAAGCAAGAAAAAGATGAAATTCAATATAAGTGTATTTTTCATTTAGATTTTTAAAAAAAATTGTACAATTAGATACATCAGAGATATATTCTGATTCCAGTCTGTGAGTAGATTCTTGGAGGTTTTATCTGATGTTAACACGAGACCATGATTTTTTATAGCTTCTAAAAATATTACCACAATATTAGACTGGTAATAGCATGCATTGTCCAGATAAAAGAAAAAAATGAACTGTCATTACTGAGCGTTTACAATTATCTTTCATATCAGTGAATGCTTTCAGATATTTCCTCATAGAATTCTGATTACAGCCTTTTGACATAGAGATTATTTCTATTTGACAAAGAAAGAGGCTCAGAAAGCTTTTAGCACTTGTCTAAGTATATTTACTAAGAGTAGCGAAGGGAAAACCAAAACCACGTATCGATGCCGCCAGAGCTCTTGCTCTCAACTGCTGACTAAGTCTCAGTGCCAAGGTCACGTGGGTGCCACCCGTGGCTCTGGGTATCACATTTTAAAAAAGCACATAGACCTTCCCAAGAGCATTAGGGTAGGTCAATTAAAATTGTGAGTTGTGGGGTACCGGGGTGGCTCAGTCACTTGAGCGTTCAACTTCAGCTCAAGTCATGATCTCATGGTTCATGAATTCGAGCCCCACGTGGGGCTCTGTGCTGACAGCTCAGAGCCTGGAGCCTGCTTTGGATTCTGTGTCTCCCTCTCTCTACATCCCTCTCCTGCTCACACTCTGTCTCCCTCTCCCTCAAAAATAAATAAAATTTTAAAAAATTTAGTTTCTGGAACCATGTGAAACTACTACAAAGAGCTAAAGGTGTGTACTCATAGAAAAGAAATCTCAGAGGAAACATAATGGCTTTCCTTGAAGATTTGAAGGAATTTTCCTGTTAAAAAGGGGTCAAATTGCTCTTCTTGCTCTAAAGGGCATAACAAGAATCAGTGAGCAGGATTTATGTAGAAACAGCTTAGTGACTCAGAAAAAGAATAACTTTTGTCAAAATTCAGCCTGCCCACCAGAACGGACTTCTTTATTAAGGAGTGAGATGACAGATACTAGAGGTGCTCGTCTGAGATACTGTTGGAAACATTCCTGAAAATGGAAAACCTTGAATATGATTCCTCTTTCTGATTTTATCCTAGCTTTGTGAGTCTGGACAAATTATTTAACCATCCTGAACACAGTTTCCTTATCTTTAACAGTGAATAATAACATTCACTTGACAGTCTTGGTGAGGGCCTTAAATAAGACACCCACAATAGCCCAGTGGGTTCAATGTCAACCCCTTCTTTTCCATCTGGGTGGCTGTTTGGACTAGACACTTTCAGGTTCATTCTGTCTCCATGATTCTAAGAATTTGCCATGTCATCACTTGAAGGACAGTTTCAGTTGTTTGGTCAAATGAAGTTTCTAGGTTATTTTCAGATTGAATTTGTCCTTATTATGGTGTGCCCTCACCACTACCATCACTAGCAGTACGTAAATAATAACTAAAAAGTTTTTGACTGTGTAACTAGAAAGATTTTCCTCCATGGAGACTAGTGTGGTAATGACATTAGTTAAGTGGTTCTTCATCCTGGATGCCCGTAGAGTCACCTGGCATAAGCTCCACCCTACACAATTTGAATCTCTGCAGATGAGGTCCTGAAATTAATATTTCTTAAAAGCTCCTCCATATAATTCTCACGAGAAGCTGGGGCTGACAGCCAGTGGTCTTAGTACATTTTAGATTCCTTGTGGTTATTCAGTAATCTCACCTAGCTTAATTTTCTTAGGGCACTTTCTCTGTCACTTCAGACCTTCAAACCTTTTGAGTGCTGAGCCAATGGTCAAGTACAAATTCTTGGGATGTTTTTGGTGCATAAAGGTGTTTTTATTAACGTACAGGGACAGGACCCATGGGAGGAAGGAGATGTGCTGTGATTGTGAGGAGCAATTGATTATATACTTTTAGGTTGGGTGTTGGGGCAGGGAGAGATACTGGAAGTCTCTTAAGGGATTTCCATATGTTACAGAGACTGACAGGATCCTGGAAGTCTGGCTGTTCTCAGACTAAGATTGGCTTTACTCTCTAGCAAAACATCACCATTAAGGCAGCCATGTGTTCCTGATGTTTCAGGCATTTAACAGTGGGCTACAAGTTGTAAGGAAATTTAATTTAATCTGTATTATCTTGTCTTTGTTCTCCTCATCACTTTTACCTATTAAATTGATTTTAACGTAAGAAGTAAACTCCCGAAGTTTTTTCTTGCTAATTGATCCCAATTCTCTATTAAACTTCTCACTAATCCCAACATCTATCTTTCCCAGCTCTCTGCTCTCAGGAAGATTTGTGAAGATATTGGCATAATTGTGGGCTTCTGCCTCCTCTTTCCTCCCCTATTTATTCCTTCTTATTGTCCAGAAGCCTGGGAAAGCTAACAGCTTCTAGAAATGGCCAGTCTGCTTTGCATGCTTATTTTTCCTTATCATGATTGAGGAATTCCAGAGATGGGAATTAAAGTCTACCCTCAGAGCCCACAGGCCTGTGGGGTAAGCTTCGCTTTCATGTTTGGCCAAGACAGAGAGAGAACAAACAAAGGCGGCCAGCCCTAGCAGCTATACCCATTTGCCTGTAATTCTAGAGAGTTTCCTGGTTTGCTTCAGGGCAGGTCTGTGTCCTTGAAAGCTGCCAAATTTGATTGAAAACCTGGTGTACTCTGAGTGAGCAGTTAGGCGTTTCAGTATAGCAGTAGCTGACTTAGGTGCTGATGTAAATCATCTCAGCTACTTGAAATGACCATCAGTTAAGTGATAGTAGTGTCATAGCAGTTGATCAGTTATTCCCCCTTGGAACGTTACATTTATGCTGAATGCTCAACAGGGTTTTGTGGTCGACAGCCAGTGTGAAGGAGGGGAAGCCGCAACTCTGTTCTACTTGAGACTACATGCCAGGCCGGTCTAGGTCATTTGTACACACGTACGTGCACATATTCAATAATGCTTTCTATGTGCTCATAAACAGAAGAGTAATTAGTAATGCCATTAATTAAGAGCCTGCTTATGACTCGGTTGTTTTTGATAATCATTTATTAACTTACATAAGACCTTAGGGTGGTTGGTATTTGCTGTAAATACTAAATACTGAATTGAGCTGGGTTTCTGGTGCAAAATATACAATTGCAAGTCACACATTCACGTTACATATAATCATTTTATTACCCACAGGTAGTTATTGATGGAATGAGATAAAATATCCAATTAAAACCTATAGGTATTCATAGTTTATAATTTATTGAAGATACATAAATTATAACTGCAAATTATAATTTATTAATATTATAAAAATTTTCTGTTTATGAAAACTTGAGTTTTGCCTTTGGTTCCTGCATAACTAGAAGTCCCACAGCACCTCACACGTATTCCTATTGCCCAGTTTACTGATATGCTATAAAGGGGTTTAGTTAACGGAATCTTAGAGTATCTTTCTTATAAGGCTGTTGTCACTACCAGATCATAAAATTGCGGAAACAACACTTGCCTGCATTAGGTCCGTCCGTGTTTCCCCTTTAATAATATCCATCCCTCTTGGAGTAACTTGTTTCATATCCACCATCCCTTAGATGTTGTCTAGTGTTTTCACCACTGTATCACTCGTGTTCTGCATCATTTCTGACACATAGAAGACACAATATTTATAAATTAATGCATATGATGAATTAATAATGGACTCAGAATACCAATGGCATAAAGCAAAAAGAGTACAGTGCCTTTTTCCTTGACCCCCAATATCCCAGCTGGGCCACCACGAAGCTATATTGTGCTGATGGCACCACCTAGTGGCCTTGTAGAAATTTAATCTACTATGTGTTTCTCCACCTTTTGGTTACTCCTTTGTAAAAAGTAAAATCCTAGAGATACTTCCAGCTCAATTTTATTTTTTTATCTTTTTCTTATCTTTATTATAACTACAATCTTGGTCCTCATTATCAATTTGAATACCCTTCTAAACACTTTCCATCACTCTCCTTGTTCACTATTAAAAACCACCCTCCAACCTCCCATTCATGTGTTCCTGCTCCAAATACTTTGTTTCCCCACAGCGATGTTTTTCACACTATAAATAACAACCCACTGATCATTTGTTAAATCACCCTGGTGGTTCACTGCTGAAAGATAGTATAAAAATCTGAAATATAATAAAAGATATCAGCTACATTACATATAGTTGGGGAACTAATGTTTCTTGAAATTTTTGTTTCAGTTTTAATGCACACATATGTACACACACACACACCCTTAGCACATGCATGGTCTTGGATTGGGATGTCAAATATTTGACCTATGAAAACCACAATCAGTAGCATTAAGTTTAATAAGTGTGATATTACAATCCTTCAAGCAGTATTTTGTGGTCATGAGACTTGAGTTTCAGTGCGGTTTCTGCTGTACAGTGACTTGAGCTTTACCTCTTTGAGCTTCAGATTTCTCAGTCTGAAAATATATAATTGGTAGAGGCTGCTGTGAGATTTGAATAAGATAATACATATAAAATGTTTATGACAGTATTTTGTATATATTATGTCACCAACAACTATTAATTTCCTGCTTATCCAAACTTATTTCCTACTTTTATTCTCCCTTTCACCAAATTGTTCTTTGTTATCTAAAAATTGCCTGAGGTTTTTCACCTCTAATCCTTTGTTTTAGTATCTGTCTCATATGTATTATCTTTCACACCTTAACTTAACCCAATTCCTGTCTATTCTAAAAAACCCAGATCAACTACCACCATCTCCGTGAAATCTTCCTTGATCATTGGTAACACTCAGTAATTGTCTAATAAGCTCACTAGGAGCAGTGATCTTATATCTATGGATATAGAGTTTTCCAGGGCAGAGATTCATGCTTTGTTCATAGTGGGAGCTCTGACAAAGCTTACAGAATGAAAGAGGGAAAGGTTCAATGGCCCTGCCACCATTGGGGTGAGAATGAATGAGATACTTTCTCCACAGCTTGGACAATGCCACGGGATTTACAACACCCTCCTTATGTTTTTTCTCCCCCTGAAGGGGCCCAAATTCTGCTTTTCACTTTGCTTAAAGGAAATGAGTTTCATGCCTTAAATATGAATGTTGACCTGAGGAGTAAAAATTAAAAAAAAAACCAGCAAAGGTTGAAAGCAAAACAACATTTTCTTTTTACGGTGTGGTTATTTATCCATTATCCATAAATAGGAGACTTTAGGACTCTGTGAATTCATTAAAATGAACAAAATTAGATATACATATACTTTTTCAAATAGATATAAATGATCATTATTATTGTTATAAAGGTTAACTGTCTGTATTCAACTATATTTGAGGCATTATTTCTGTTTCTAGTCACCAGATGGCCATGGATATGGAGAATAATATTGAAAAATATCACCTCAATCTACAGCCCCTGGAATCAAAGGTGAAAGTGTAAGTTATTTCAAAGTTTACCTTAAAACATTATTTACAATTCTTTTTTTATGAACTTTTAGACTACTCTGGAATTTGGGGGGTATAAGACTTAAACATTGACTTATTTCACATTTATGTGTTAAACATTTCTGCTTTGAGCAGCAACAAAGCCGTTTTGGGCAAACAACACCATCTACTGGATGGAGGGGGGAATTATTTTACCATCATCACATCATCATTTCTTGGTTTTCCCCGTTTAGGCAGAGTGCAGCTCTTCAGCATCCACTAGCACTGTCTTTCATCTTAGTAACTTGGTCAATTCCACCTTGGAACAACTTGGTTATTTTTGTATCAGGCCATTTCTTTAACACACACACACACACACACACACACACGGCTTAATGCTCTGAGAAGCATGTAGTAAAAAATTTAAACATATCTGAGCCTGGCTGGAATCACTGATAATTTACAGGAAAGCCCAAAGAGGAATCTTTTAGCAAAGAAGCCACCCTGAAGACGGGAGCCTACAGGTGTACAACTTTAAAGAATAATAAGCTCTGGATTTAGGAACTGAGACAGAAATGATGGAGATATAGAATATCCTGCTGGATGAAAGCAAATATTAACATAAACCCCTGTAAATTTACATTAGCCCTGGATATCGGGAAAAAGCTGGTCTGTGAATGAGAACATAGGGAAACCTTCAAGATAAAGTTCTAACATGGCTTCTGAACCTGTTGGGTCCCCCACTAGAAAGCTCTGTGTCATGCTTATTAAATGAATGATAAATTAGGCTACCAAGTTTATGCAAACAATGTGTCAGCCTCACTATACAGGATGTTAGTTTTCAAACATAGGTTGTTTTATCCTTAGGAATTTCCTCATTAAGATAACATCCTCTTAAATGAAAAAGTGCTGGAATGGAAAGTTGTTTGTGTGAAAAACTGGAGTGTTTAATTTGAATGCTGAAATGAAGGTAGGAATCCTCCCTGGTCTTTTTGGTTTTCATCATCCCCAGTATGTATAGACAGAGGGGCAAATGCCAGGAGGAGGAGCAGGCAAAGGAAAAATCTTGCCTGGCATTTCCAGCCAGCTCAGAGATTCTGGGACTTAATGTGTAGCTGGCCTGATGGAGGAGTCTCAGGTCAGTGAGGTGCAAAAAGAATGGTTTTATCTCTTCTAATAACGCTGAACCCCATTTCCACTCACTGGAGGGGGATGAGGGAGAGAAAACTTAATCTTCTCCAAGAATGGAATTTGAGTCCCATCGGAGAATTTAGTCCAGTTCAGTGACTCTTGTCTAATCTGGTTATTAAATTCTTAACTCTCACGACAGGCTGAATATCTCCTTTCTGCACACGTTAGATTTTTCCTGTGTCTGAGCAGCCTGCTGTGCTCTCTAGTCTCCCCTCTTTCTAGTTGCCCCTTCTCCTTGGAATCCCCTCTCCACCCCTCAGGTACTGAACTCAGCTATCCCAAGATTCTCATTAATGGTTAACATTTAGTTCCCAGGAGGTTGTTTCCTTAAACATAGCTCTAGGGGTTGGGATGTTGTCTCCCCTGAGTCTCCCACCAATGGTGTAGGTTGTGTCTCTCATTGTATCCCTTGCTCTGCTGGGGACACAGGCTCCCTCCCTCAGGCTGACTTTGGCATTTTCAACGGGGTGAATCTTGGTATACCCTCCTCCCCACTTCCCAAAGGATGTTCTTTAGACCTGCAGCGCACTGGATATGAAAGGTGGGGCCTTGTCCCGGGTCAAAGAGTCACTGTCACACTGCATAGGCTTTCTGTTAAGATCTTTTTTTGTTGGTGGGAACCTGCTGAACTTCAGATTTCCCCTGGTAGGTAGAGAGAAGTGAGGGAAGAGACAGTTACTACACTATAAAATCCGCTTTCCTGGAAACTCTCCTCTTGCTTCCCTGATGAGGAGGAGAGAGGGAAAGTAAGTTCCAGTGAAGGTTTGCTGGACAGTCCACCCTCTGCAACCCCTGAGGTAGGATGCATTTTGGCAGGCCAATCTCTGATCAGAAAAGATAATAAACCAAGATGAGAACTGCTCTCAGGTGTGGGCTACCTTCATTTTATGCGTACACTAATGGGAACCCCAGGTGGGGGCTGGATGGGGCAGGAGAGACTCTCAGTTGTTTCCTCACACGCAGGCCAACTAGGAAGAAAAGAGTTTGATAAGAAAGCCTAAACCTCTATGTGGAGTGCAAAGTGTCTGTGGAAGGAAGTAGGAACCTCCAGGGAAAAGACGCATGTGAGTGTGGAGCTGGAATTTAGAGGAAATGTCAGGAAGCGTGCATTATCTGGTTCACAAACGCGACTGTTAACGGGTAATTTTGAGTTTTAGAGTTGGAGGATTAAAGGGCAGCATCGAAAGGGCAAAAGCAATCAGGATTGCACAGCTATTAATAAAAAGTCATTTTGGGGAGGTGAAGGCAGGTTTTCTGAAGATCAAGCAAAGGCAAGCCTCTCAAGTCAGAAAATTTAGTGAAAGCAAAGGCTTTTAATGCAACTCTAAAACTAAAGACAAATACGTTGTAGGAGGCAAGGCTGGAACGAGGGCCTGAGGAGGAAGGAGCACAGGCTGTAGCACGCCCAGCGCAGTGACTCACAGTCACGAGGGGGCTCCAAACACCGAGCTTCTTCCTTCCTAAGGAATGAAGGACTGTTCTCTACATCAGGCACCCCAACTACTAAGACCAGCACCTGAAAGAGGAACCCTCAAAACATATGGCTTTGAAGACCAAAGGGGTTCTAGTACCTATGAGACCCACAGGGCTGTGGCCTACTGAGAATGGCTCTTAAAGAGCCCGGGGTCGGACTCACCAGTCTCAGAAGTAGCCCTTTGAAAAGTACCCCGACTTTATGTGAAAAAGACTGGTTTCCTAATTTTCAAGTATTTATCTGAGAGGCAAGGCCTGCCGGGATATTCTCTGAGGTCAGAGAATGGTGGGAGCCGTCTTCCTGCTCTCTGCCTTGCCGAAAGTGCTGGGCACCATCTTTTAAAATTTTTTCTTTTTATTCTTTACCTGCTTTCTCTTTTCTTCTCCTTTTTTCTGTTTTCGGTGGGTGCCGTCTTTGCATTCCCTTTCTCTCTTGCTCCAGCCAGTGAGCACCATCTTGCGCTTTCCATCTGCTGCACTCCAGAACACCATCTCCCAGATGACAGCTTCTACACAGGTTGGTGGCCTGGTGTTGGTGGCTCTGGAGGCCAAAGGGTTTGGATTCCTGGGGCTGTGGCAATTAGACTTTGGCAGACCACCACTCCCAGGACACTGGATAGACAGCAGACTGAAACACGCATCCACTCTTTCTGAGAAAGAGGCCAATTTACTGGTCCAGGAGCTTTGGCCTGAGGGACAGGCTTCTGGTTTCAAACATATCCAGGAGCCTACAGAGGAGTTCTCAGGGAATGGAGGCCAGTGAATGCAACCATCCTGCTTTCCCTTGCTCCAGGTCACAGGAGTCTTAGAGAAAGGAGCATGTACCTTGTCTGGTGCCCTGATTTTTGCAGCTGCGGCCCAGGGATACCCCTCTACCACCTAGCTCCGTTGTGATGTGACATGCAGGCCCCGTAGGACTATAACCAATAGACAAAGAGTTTTAAGCAGCTACCACTCCCAGGGTAAGGCAAGATGCTACAGACCTGGGAGCTCAGTATTGATGTGAAAGAGGCCTATTAGCTTATCATCATAGTTGCAGCCTGAAGGGCAGGCTTTTAATCAAACACACTTTGAAGGACTGACTATACACCTTTTCAAAGACCTCAGAGGGCAGGCACTATCTTTAAACTCTCCTTCTGCCATACTCCAGAGTACTAACATGTCTTGGACAGGAGCTCCTATACGTGTCTGGTATAAGACTCAGACTTTACATCCCATTTTTACATCTGGTACCCTGGTTCTTGTAGCTGCTGCCCAGGAGATACCCTTTGATGGCCTGGTTCTGGTGACCAGGGGGACTCGCATTCCTGGGCCCTATGGGAATGTAACAATTGGAGAGACAGCAAGCTTTCACCTTAGGGCCCTGAATAGACAGAAGATGAAACACACCCTTAGCCTCTCTGTAAAAGAGGCCGACTTTCTTGACAGGGAGCTTGAGCCGCAGGGGGCAGACTTCAGATTTGGCACACGCCCATTGGCTACACAGATGCTCTTAGGGAACATAGGCTGGAGGATGCCATCTTTGTGCTCTCCTTAGGCCTAACTTCAGCTCACTCACATCTTCCAGAAAGGAGAATATACACTTATCTGGAGTCCCAGATTTTGCAACTCCTACCCAGATCAGCTGGCTGTGGAGGCCAACACGGTTCACAGTTGCAGCCCCTCAGGAATGCTTGCATACAGGCGTATACTTTAAAAGCTGCTGCTACAATGGAGTACTACATGGCAGTGAGAAAGAATGAAATCTGGCCATTTGTAGCAAAGTGGGTGGACCTCGAGGGTGTCATGCTAAGTGAAATAAGTCAGGCAGAGAAGGACAGATACCAGATGTTTGCACTCATAGGTCTAACAGGAGAAACCTAATGGAGGACCATGGGGAGGGGAAGGGGGAAAGAGAGTTGGGGAGAGAAAGGGACACAAATCCTCAGAAACTACTGAATACTGAGAAGGAACAGAGGGCTGAAGGGGGGAGGGGGGAAGGGGTGATTGTCATGGAGGGGGGCACTTGTGGAGAGAAGCACTGTGTGTTATATGGAAACCAATTTGACAAACTGTTATTAAAATAAATAAACAAATAAAAGCTGCTGCCTGAGGGTCTGGCTTCCAAACAGCCTGAATTTAGGTGCTGATTAAGAACTTCCCTTTTAGGGAGGATTTTAGCATAGCTTCCACTATTGGGAGCTATTAAAAATAAAATAGGCTGCTTGGATAATCACAAAAGTTTGAGAGAGAGCCAACAGCTAAGGGAGGGTTGAACTATAAGTTTCATCTGCTGCATAATGCCAACCATTTAAGACTGTGTAAGGTGGCTCTTTCATCTAATGCATAGAAAGCAGAAGTATCAAGGAAAATGAAGAAACAGAGGAATGTGTTCCAAATGAAAGAGCAAGATGAAACCTCAGGAAAAAAAATCATTAATATAACAGAGATAAGTGATTTATATAATAAAGAGTTTAAAGTAATACTCTTAAAATTACTTACTGAACTTGGGAGAAGAATGGATGAGCACAGTGAGAATTTTTCAGTGAAGAGATGGAATATATAAGAAAGTTCCAAATAGAAATCACAGAGCTGAAGAATATAATAAAAATATTTAGTACCTAAGCACACTTCCTCATGAGGTAAAACTTTATCTTCTTTGAGAATTTATTGAGTTATTTCTGGGACCCAGTGTTAGGAGAATATATTTGTGGATCACCTACTCACTGTATTTCTAGAACTGTGGCAATATGGTGGACATGTGTGATCACTGCCATCAAGGGATTCACAATCTAGTGGAGGAAGAAGACTTGTTGGAAAGGAGTTGTCTGGATTAGCCTAATTTGATACTCTTCTTTTTGAACAGTTAATATCTCCTAGATCTGCTATTCTCTTTCATAGACTCAGTAGCCTCTGTGTGCCTTATTTCTAAAGTGCCTTCTTGGGGCACCTGGGTGGCTCAGTTGGTTAAGCGTCTGACTTCGGCTCAGGTCATGATCTCACGGTTCATGGGTTTGAGCCCTACATTGGGTGCTGTGCTGACAGCTAGCTCAGAGCTTGGAGCCTGTCTTCAGATTCTGTATCACCCTCTCTCTCTGACCCTCCCCTGATCGATCGATCTCTCTCTCTCTCTCTCTCTCCCTTCCTCCCTCCCTCAAAAATAAATAGAACATTAAAAAATAAAATAAAGTGCCTTCTTAATCTTCATAAAGAAGAGCGGTATGGAGGCAAGACCCAAGTTGCCCAAATTCCCATCTATGAGGGAGTTAGGGGTTGCTGACTGTCAAGATGATCATAGATGTTAGTGAAGGAACCTGCAGGAAGATCCAGAAGAGCATACGTCTGTGATGCTTGGAAAGTACCATTAGTCAAAGTAGGAAGTACCAACAATCAAAGGACGTGAGAAGTTATAAACTAGACAGAAACTGAATGGAGTGGAAGCAGGCTGGAGATACAGGCAAATGCTGTGGGAAGCTTGCCTATCGCATGCAGTGGCCCTTTCCTGGCATTTGGGCAGGTTTGTATCAGGATACAGGTTGAGGCAGACATCAAATAGTGAAAACATGATATATCTGGGTAGTATTTTTAATCACACATAGAAAATTTAACTAACAGGCTTAAACAAATAGGGGTTCTACTTACCTACTCAGAGTCAGCATGTGACAAGCCAAACCCATCATATTGCTCACTTCTCCCTTTCTGCCTTTTGCTGAACCATGAAGAGAGAACACAATGTAATGGAGACACAGGGGATCTGGTCCAAATGTTGGGTCTGTCAGCTAGCTCCTGTTTGTTCCCTGAAACTTGTCGAGGACTCCTGTTTACAAGTAACGGATACTCAACTCAAAGTAACTTATGAATGAAAAAGAGATTATATAGTAGATCATCTAACAGAAACATCCAGGGGCTGATGTACGTCAAGCACATCTAGACACAGGGAGTCAAGCATCGTCAGACACCTCTGCTCTCTTTCTTCTGTAAGCTTTGCTCTCTACATTATTGCTCCATTCTTGTGTGGGCTCTCCCAACATTGTTGGCTATGGGTTGTTGGGTCCCCAAAGAAAACTGAGGCAGAAACAACAAAAAAGGAGAAATTAATATTGGGCAGGCAAAACTACCACTATGATAATAATAGTGCCTTCCTCACAGCCCACTTGTGGTAAGGATTGAGCGGGAGAATACACATAAAAGAGCTATATGTAATTAGATGTTATCTCCAAAGATACTCAGACTTGGGTTCTCCTTCATGGTGTCTTTTTCCCCCCCATCCTCAAATTCATCCCTACTTGGGTAATAATGTATTTTGAAATTGTAAAAATTATCTGGTCACATGTAAGAACTAGTAACTTTCAAATAAAAACCCAGATTTCTGACTGTTCTTGGTAAGTAGTAAGACCTGGCAACAATCAACTGTGTTGAGATGGGGTTCCCCCTCATAAGGAGCAGATGTTGCCCCGTCTGCCCCCAGCCCAGCCCAGGAGACATCTGGGGTCCTTTCCTGTCTTCACAGCCTCATGCCCTACCACTTGTCTCTAGGAACATCCTGCCTTCTGCCTATACCCACACTTCCAAGACTTTGCCCGAAGGCCTTTCCTCTTCCTTCTTACCAATCTAGATCCCATACATCCTACGAAGCTAATTAAAATATTAGGAGCCCCCCAAATCTTCTCTAAGCATCCCGGCTCTCAGAGCTCTGTCTTTGAGGTAAGAGCATCTTCTGTGTAAGGGCATCCAGTGACAACCAGGACTGTACGGGCTGTGAGTCCCAACGTGGCTGTGAGTGCAGGAGAGAACCCCTGGCACTGTAAAACAGACAGGGATGTATAGAGAGAGGGCAGAGGAGGGCGATTACACTGTCCCTGAGATAGAAGATAAATAGGAATTGACCAAGCAAAAACATTATTGAAAAATTTATTTATCATCTACTTTGAAATAAGCCTCTATATTTATAATTCAAAATATAGGAACAAAAAAAATGTGCTCCTTTACTGCAGCCAGCCTCTAAAGAATAATATTGATAGCACAGCTTAGTTTTAGAAGTAAAAATGTCAAGGTAGTTGGTGTTCAGGGTTTACTCTGCAGCCTTAAAGGAGACTTGTGAGTGGGAACTGTGGGGCAGCTAGAGTAAGAAGGCTGAGGAGTTATTTCCCATGACTGATGGATGAGGACTTCTACCTTCTGTTTTAATTCCTTCTTATGGTAAAATAACATTTAGAGATTGTATTCAAAGAGCTAATATTAGAACAGTTTAATCTATGAAGCTCTCATTGATGTGATCAAATGGGAGTAAATAGTGTCTGATGTAAACAGTTTCCTATGACTCAGAGAGTAATAACATGATTCCACCACGTAAAAATATCCAGTGTAGCAATTTAGATAATAGTGATGTGGCTGGCCTCTCATTTTAACTTCTGAGTTTAAGAAGAAAATATAGTATAATATGCCTTCAACTAAGTAAAATTGTTTCCATGTATGTGGACAAGGATCATGAGACAAATATTCAGATATTAAGGAAGTGAGAAGGCTTATAAGTGAGTTGAATACATATTTAAAAAGTAATTTTGACACATTCTCAGTCCACTAAAAGAGTATATCTGTCCACTTGGAAGAAAGGAATATTGTCTTCTTAAGGAACATTTTCTGACTTCAGGAAACTAATATGTCAATTTCCAGATAGCACAGACTTGGAAGGGGAAGGGAATGCTTAAAGTGCAAATTCACTTTAGCAGATCTCACATCAGTTTGCCCTGCATTATTTGGTTCTTTAAAGGTGTCATACTGTCCCCTAGTGTTCAACAAACTAAAATGTAATATCTCAAATGGCTACTACAGTTTCTATATTTTCTGAATAATCAAGATAACGAGAGAAAGAGAGAGACAAAGAGAAGAATGTCTCAAATGTAAATTTGTAGGTATTCTATGGCTTAATATTTCATATTTTTAAAATAGCCTATAAAATTTCATGTTGTTTAAGCACTTAATGGGCAGGTTTACAAACTTTAGGTGCCTTCAAGTGGCAGCCCTGTTAGCAGGACTCTGGGAGACCCTATGCACTTCAGATGATGTAGAAATTATTACTAGTTTCCAAAGGTTTGCTACTCCCTAATAAAATGGGTCCCCGAAGAAGCAACAGGATTACCTAACCCTTGCAGAAACTTATTTGAGACTCTGTTTAAAATCTTTAGACTGGGGCACCTGGGTGGCTCAGTTGGTGAAGTATCTGACTTTAGCTTAGGTCAGGATCTCACGATTCATGAGTTCAAGACCCGTGTTGGGAACTATGTTGCCAGATCAGAGCCTGAGGCTTGCTTCAGATTCTGTCTCCCTCTCTCTCTGCCCCTCCCTGGTTCATGCTCTGTTTCTCCCTCTCTTTCAAAAATAAATAAACATTAATAAAAAAAAATACAAATAAAAAAATAAAATCTTTAAACAAACAAATAAGTGAAGTAAGTAAGTAAGTATTTTGAGCAAACATTGTGTAATAAAACAGTAACCACATATAACCCGTCAGGGCCATATCCTGCTTTTGTAGAGTCTAAACTGTGTATACAATTTGGAGGATACTTACAAAAACCCTAAAAGATATCTACTTTTGCAATTTTATGCAAACCATGAAGAAACCCTCACAGGGTCTTAGAAGAAACTTCTGGCCCTGGAGGGCTCCTGTTTCATAGCTTTGGGGGAAATTGGCCTCTGATTTCAAAATATTGTTTAACTGCAACTTCTGGACTTGACTTTGAGCATTATAATTCAAAGCCTTAATAAATTAGGGAACATGTAAAAATTCATTTCTATCCTCTGGCTACTGAGAATTAATGGTTTTTGAACCATTCCAGTCAAGTGAAAATAAATCTGTTTACACAGAAACAATTTTAATCACCTTGTGTGTGGGAAGAATTACAGAAGATCAGATACTTCTAGAAGTCTAGAAGAGATAGTAATGGAATTAGTACAGCTATTTAAAACTATCTTGAAAGGCTGAATATTGACAGTTGGTCTTCATGTTTGGCTGTTTCCCAGAAGAGGATGGATTGTGTTCACTGATCACTTGTGCAAACGTAGTTATTAAAGATTAGAAACCAGTCCATGTGGAAAAAATTATTTAGCTTTTATAAAGAAGAGCTTTCTGTTGTCTAAAGCAGAAGATGACTTTGTTTTGATACTAATCACAGGAAATAAAAAGCTTTCTTGGGTAAAATATCAAATAGCCACCTAAGCATGTGTTATTTTTTTTAGTAGTTTATAACATTTTCAGATATTCTGCCTTATCTATCCATTTCTTTATTTACTTATTATATACTACTTGTTTCCTTCCACAGTATATAAAAATTCATGACCACAGGGCTCTTGACTATCTTGTCCCAGGGTGAGACCAGTGCATTTGGCCATGTAGACTGCACTCTATAACATGGGTCTGTGTGAATGACACCTCCTAGGGCTACCTTGCAGTCACTGTCCAGAGCCTAGGGCTGACCTTGGCACAGAAGGGTCCCTCAACAATGCCATGTTAGTGAATGAGTAAGTGATATGTCAGCTTGTTTATTTTTCTCATTTGAACCATAGGATGAGAAATTAAAAGATTTTGAGTCCATCAATCAAATTGCATTTATACATGCAAACTAATTTTACTTTGATGACTTTTTTTTTGACTAATATGACTCTTGGAGACTGATTTAGCTTAGTCGAGTCTGTGAATGTCAAACCAGTAATACAGAGATATAGTACAGATCTTCTGTTACATTCTATGTGTTACATTTTTCCTGTCTCCAAAGCCAATTCCTTCAGACTCCTTGTGCTTTTCTGAGTCTGTGGGCTGTGACCAGGGAATGACACTGCATGTGCTGTTTCTTTTTTCCAGCATTCAGAGAGCCTGGCGGGAGTACCTGCAGCGGCAGGACCCCCTGGAGAAGAGGAGCCCGTCCCCATCCTCTGTGTCCTCCGAGAAGCTGAGCAGCTCTGTCAGCATGAACACCTTCTCAGACAGCAGCACCCCGGTGAGTGCCATGCTTCCTCTCTATGGCCTGCCTGGCCAGTCATTTGATCACCGGGTCTTTGATTCCAAGAAGGGAACCTTAAGATGTGAGCAGGTGGTTCATTGATAGGAGGATCTACATTGGGTATTTTTTATTTGTCTGTTTTGCTTTTTGCTATATTTGAACCCATGGTGAGGGTTTTGTCATCTCAGAATGAAGACATGATTCATAAGCCCAAGGCATACTTCATCAAATCTGAGGGAATCGATTGCATTTGACTTCAGCCTAAACTACTCATTTGTGTGTTTGCATTCCTCTGTTACCAAGAATAGCCTTTTCCTTTTCTTTGTAACAGTGTGTTCCCTTTAGTCTGTGCCTGTGGTAGAGTTTCGTGGTGCCAATACGATAGAAGATCAGCTTGGTTATAAGGATTATAAAGAGACATTTTACAGGAAGAATTGAAAGGAGTCACAAACTCAAGGTTGGAATTCAAATGCCTCCAGGGGCCATGTGGCTGATGTGGACTCGGTGGTCCCTGGCTACAGAAGAACACAGTCCTCCCCGAAAGGGGCAGCCCCACTTGGCTCCTGGATGTGTTGCCATGTGGGAATGCTGGACAGACCTTGCCAAGTGTGATTTCTTCTCTCAAGGGATGCCAGAAATTTAGATTTTTTAATGTTGGCAACTAGTAAGAAAATTTTAAATGTAACTAGGCCCTGCCGGCAGATCACAATTGTCCTGGGTATGGGGTTTAGGAATGGATACATCTGTTGAAAGTCTTTACTTAACAGCAACAACCGTAACATCAGACAGACCAAAAAAGAAAAAAGTACCAACTGAGGTAGGAAATAAATGACCAGGCAACTGGAATGCAGAGTTTTGTGGATATGGCCGTTTGTGATCATTTATGAGTCACTGGAATACACAGAAACGGGTTAGGCAAAGAAGTGAAATAACTATACAAGTATATTATTTAAAAAATATTTCTTGACTACTTGGTAATCATGTTTATTCAGTGGTAAAAAGACTTCCCAGCAGCCAAAATAATGTATTCGCATTGGGATCAAGCAAAGGTTGCTTTGACGTATTTTCAGATGATTACATTGCATGTTCTGTAATAAGCGGTTTTATCTAGTTATGGATTCTAAAGAGGGAGCAGTAAGTTGAGTTTATAGCTATGCGAAAAACAGTGGCAGAAGGTCTATTTTTAGCAGACAGTAGAAATTGAATAGTCAGTGAATCTGTACCTTTTTAAAACAATTTTTGGAGGGAATGAATGGTCTTAACTAGTGTCACTATCACTAGAGGGCGCTGATGAGCCACCTGGGAAAATGTTTAAGGAAAGTGTTTATATCATGGTTTGAAAGCCAAAAATAATATGAAAATTGAGTGTTTAGGATGCTTTTGCTGTGAATGACAATAGAATTAATTTAATATAAATTAAATGACTGAAGATTCGATCTGAATGATGAAAACTAAATATCAGAAATCATTCTGCCTGTGAGTTAAAGGGTTTGGATTTTCTGCCTTTTTTACTTTCTCATAGTCCCAGTTCCTGAGAGTATAACCCATTGCTGTGTCCAGTGTTACCGATGGCTTTAGTATTGCTTTAGGGTGGTTAATATTTTGACTTTATTGAAATTCTGAAATAATCTATCTTTGTTTTACATTTACCCTGTCACACCACTTACATTCCAGCACCTTAAGTATCTTTGCACATAAATGCACGTTCTTTCCCCCACGGGTCATCACATAAATGTAATGTGAAATATCTTTTGCACAGCTTTGCTAACAGTTCTACCTTATTTAATTTATCCTGGCCTCCAGGTCCCCTGATGTTTCTTAGTAGAGCAGATTTCCTCTCTCAAATGTCCCCAGCAATTTTGTTTCCTATAAAGTGTCTCAGAATGAATTGGGAGTGGCATCCTGCTCCACCACCATATTATCATGCCTTATCTCTGTGCTCATAGGACAAGGATAACTCTCTTCATTGTGTGGAAGTCTGGCTCATTCCTGATTGCCTGGGATTTTTTTTCCCACATCGTATCATTTTATTTTATTTTTATTTTTTTTTAATATAACACAATTTATTTTTTTTACATATGCAATTATTTTCCATCATTTACAATACAGTAGTTACAATGACACTCCAAACAGAAAAGCAAAGTAAAAAATCAAAACCCCAACTTCTATTTCATGTGAGAATCAAAACAGTTTCAAAAAGCATTATTGGAATTAGCTTCAGAAAGCAAACAGACCCTGCGCAGAATTCTAGTAGAGGTTATTGATTATAATAACAACTGTGGCATTGATGGTGGCAGCATGACTTTAAATATGCAAAATAAAATATGAATATATAAGTTGTTGGGACATTTCCAAATCTCTAGTTTGTCAGGCAGATAAAATATCCAGTTCATCATTTAAAAAAACTTCATGCTTAGTTGTTTGGAATGGTGTGTCTAGATAAGGTTGTTTTACTTCCCATGATGATCACTTCGCTGGGACCTCTTTTGGAAGATTCATTCTTACATTTTTTAGTGGTCATAACCCCATGAAGGGAAAGTGATTGTGCTCCACCTTGATCAGCCTACCAGACCCACTGGGTTCATATATGCTCTCAGGGAGTTCCAAATAGGAAGACTTGGTTTTATTACTCTTTAATGAGGAGGCCTCAAGTTTATGGAGGGGATAAGGAGGAGCCCTGGCCCACATCGCCTAAGCCTGTCATAAAGAGATGAGCTTCCTCTAATAACCAGTGAAGTCCATTTGGAACTTCAAGGGTAAAAGCCTTCAGTCCAAGTCAAATGCTCTCAATGAGATGTCTCCCTGGGGGATTTTCTGGGAGCCTGACTCCTACAAGACACCTACAGCTTGCTGAACTCAGCCCTCTTTCTCTGGGCTTATCTGTCACTGTTGCTGCCTAGACCATTGTCTGTCTTCTCAAATTTAATCAGCTGCCTGTCTTGTCCCAAGTACTTACCCTCTACTATCCTCAAACACAGCCTAAATTGGAGGCCAGTCTGCCCTTGTCTAACCTGGGGACCTTTCCAGCTGCTCTGCCTGCCCCATGTCTATAGTAACTGCAATTACTGCCCACAGTAGCTGTCTGCCCCAGGCATGTGCTGCATGGGAAGCCCACAACCCGATCTGGGTGAGTCGCTGTGCTGAGCTGAGCTTAATTCTCTTGCATGCTTTTGCTCTGTTTTGGCTAAGTATAATGCTTAATGTAGTTCTTAGACTATTACTGCTCTAAAATACAAAAGAACAGTAATATTTCAGTATGAGATCTCAAAATCATCATCTTAATGAGAGCTGAGCACTTGTTATTGTGACAGGCACCTTGCTAATGCTTTTCATAGATTATTTCACTTAATCCTCTCAATGACCATAGGAAGGAAGTACTATTATTATCTCCATTTTACAGATGATGAAAATGAGACCTGAAGAGATAACTAATTTGCCTTGAGTTACTCTTTGGGCTGAAGCCATCATGCTTCACCATTCTACAATATTGTACCACTTGGAAATATGCCTCATTTAGACATGGTCAAGCAGAGGAAGAAATAATCTGCATCAGTGCATTTCTAGGACTATTCTACAGTTTAGTAGGTACAAACTGTGAATGAAATCATTGAGGGCCACCTGGTGTCTCAGTTGGTTAAGCTCGTAACTCTTGGTTTCAGCTCAGGTCATAATCTAAGAGTTCGTGGGATTGAGCTCATGTCTGGCTCTGTGCTGACAGCATGGATCCTACTTGGGATTCTCTCTCTCTCTCTCTCTCTCTCTCTCTCTCTCTCTGCCTCTGTCTCACACTCTCTCTGCCCCTCTCCTGCTCATGTGCTCTCTCTCTCTCTCACTCTCTCTCTTTCAAAACTAAATAAATAAAATAAAAAAGGAAATAATTGAAAAAAGAATCCTCATTTCATTTTATAAATTGCCTCATTCAGTACTTTGCTTAAAACCTCAAGCCTCAGTCGCTCGATGCCAAAATAAAGAGCAACAGGAGAGAAGATATATAGTAAGTTATGATAGCAATTTGCATATTAAATGTCTTTATACAACAATGTATCATGAGGTAACAGAAAAATTTGTTCTAGAAATAGCAATTTTGAGTAGCAGGTTATTGGGAAATGGAGCTTGTGGGTGTCAAAGTGAGAAAAAAGAAGAATTTTTATCATAAAAGTATTAATTATTGCATAGAGGACAATAGTAGAAAATGATTTGTATATTTTATTAATCAATTTCATTTGACTTATTCTTTTAGTTCCCACCTTTGAAAAATCTGTAATTTGTCTAGTAGAATATCATGGAAAGAAACTGTAGAATGGTACATTCTGAATGACTTGATAAACTCTTCACAAGTCTTTAGCATACTCTTCAGATAAACCCAGAGAAATTTTTGGATTGTTTAGAGACATTTTCAGTCACATTTAATTCTCTCTACCTGCATCTTCCTTCCTGGCCACGGCTACTTACTTCCGTTGATTCCTATATTATTATGATGTGGCCTGTAGGGGGCTCTGTGGCTCATGGAATGAGACCCTGATTTAGTAAGGGAACATAACTTAATAGCAGTTCTGCCACAATTTTTTTTGAGTCTAAGATGTACCTCTTGAGAGACCACTCTTCATCTGCAAACTGGAAATGATACCCAACTTAGATGTGGGTTGGTGGTATCACTGTGAAGATTAAATGGCACTACATATGTAAAACATAGCCTAGAGCCTAGGACCCCGAAGGCTCTCAATAAATGTCAGTGGATTCTGCTTCTGCTTTTGAAAACACTCTGTGTTCAAAACACTGCAAAACTTGTGAAGAGCAGGAGTGGAATTGTTAACTTGATTCCCATTGAGGGGCATAGTGCCTGCTTCTGATTCACCAGACAAATCCATGAGAATCAATTCGTGTCCCAGAATATATATATATATATATATATATATATATACATATATACATATATATATATATATATTCTAGGATTGGAGTTGTACATTATAAAAGTAATACATTAGGCATTTGTTTTCATTTTGCTTCTTTTAAAGATTAATATATTCAAGGTCCAAAGTTAAAACTGGGTTGAAAATTATTTTGCTTCTCAGTGCTTAGACCTCTCCTGAGAGACCACACCCATACACTCAGTAAAAGTGAGCCTAGGTCACTCTCCTTCCTTCAGATTTGGGAAAAAAAGAAGCTGGAGGATGTGCAGGATGTTGGGGCAAATGGGTTAGTTGGCGTCCCCTCTCAGACAAGTCAGTGCAAAGGCAGCCTTGTGGCCACAAGGAACTCTAGCCACACAGCCTTACTTCACTCCTGGTCAGGAAGAACTACAATTCTGAGCAGGGCCAAGAATCAGTGATCAGGGCCATCTAAAGGCCCCATTACCTCAGTTGTCCTGGAGAGAAAGCCATGGAACCCTCCTATGTTTGGGGCTGCTGGGGTTGCTCTAGCTTTTAACAAGAGTAGCTGGATAGTTAGCGACAGGCAGCCAGGTGGCATGCCACACCTTCTCAAGTACGCTAGCAAAAGCCAGTACTGCTTCTGTCTGTCAAACATGACATGTACACCTGCATTCAAACTGCTTTATCATCCTCAAGTTTTATTGGCCATTTTGAGATTTACAACTTCCAGGCTTTAAATATATCAGGAAAAGTCTTGTAACTAAAAGCATAAAGTTTTCTTCCAAAGTCACGCTTTTGAAGGAGGTCAGGGGAAGCATGGGGAGGGTGACACAGAACCTAAAGGAGGATTTCCAGGGACTTCTTCCAGTACAGTCTTGAAAGCTGTGAAATTATAGAGAATGTAAGCCTTGTGCTACTTAATAATTTAATAACCTAGATTTTCCAGGTCAGGGACAAGTTACAATATTATGCCCAGCTGTTGTTATAAACTTAGCCCCATGACTTTTAATGTTCAGTACTCAAACTCTATCTCCCATCCAGACTCTCAGATCCCCAAAATAGCAAAAATTGTAAGTCTATTCACCCCAGGTTTTAGTTCAGTGAATATAGGAATCATATGTAAAAATAGATTTCTTGGTACTTGCATAAAGTAGATATGGTTCTCTTTTCTTCAAGCCAGAGTCTTAGCGAACATTTTTCCCCCAAGGTTTTAGAAATTATATTATATAATATATAGCCATATTTGACAGTTTGAATGAATATGTCTTTATAAAATTTTTAAATGTTTATTCAGTTTTGAGAGACAGAACTTGAGCAGAGGAGGGGCAGAGAAAGAGGGAGACAGAATCTGAAGCAGGTTCCAGGCTCTGAGCTGTCAGCACAGAGCCTGATGCGGGGCTCGAACTTACTGACTGCAAGATCATGGCTTGAGCTGAAGTTGGCTGCTTAACTGACTGAGCCATTCAGGCACCCCGAATATATTTTTATATAAAATATAAAGCTTTTTATATAAAATTTTTTTATTTCATAATAAATAATAAAAGTTATTTTATACAAAAATAAAAAGATATTTATCTTTACGTCAAAACACTCCTTTTTATGTCTTTAAATATTTGTTAATATTGTAGATTTTTTCTCTAGTTATACTTTTTTAAATATTTTTTTTTCTGAGA
>NC_043704.1:103685900-103715096 GCF_006229205.1 Suricata suricatta | reverse complement strand
AGTAGCTACCTTTTATGTAGGAAATGGATGATTAAGTCTTTGGTGTTGTAAAAGCAACTTCATTTAAACATAACCACCCCCACCACCAAAAAAAGAAGAGGAAAAAAAAAAGTAATGAAAATAATAAGGGAAAAACCCAAGACACACTTCCTAGGGGGAAAAAAAAAAACAACAAAAAAACCTATCATGTAATTTCTGTCCTTGACGGAATGTATTAAATAAGCAAACACCACCAATAAGCAAAACAAGTACTACAATGTAAAAATATTAAAAAAAAGAAAACCCTCTCACATGTTTCTTTTTGTAAGTAAGACATCATTGCAGATGGGGTAGTTACTCATATCTCTGGATTCAGTCTACATCGTCTGTTCACTTATTCAGCAAATACCCGAGTACCTGTGTACTGGGCCTTTGCCGAGCCCTGGAGATACAATCACCCAAATACACACAAACCCTGCTCTTGCAGAATTTACATAATTCCTCAGTCATGGGTGGCAACTCTTGTCACAGATGCATTGGTAACTTATAGGAGATAATAACATTTTATTGACTAGCTGCATAGAAGATTGAGGTATTATTATTAATAAAAGTCTACTGCTGAAATATCTTCTAGAGCAGAATTTCCCATGATGTGGCACCTGGAATATTAGTTTTATATGATATTGATGGATGTTAATTGGGGGAAGGGTGAAATAACCGCATGTATTTACTTGAGGACCTTTTAGAGTCTTTCTAAGCTACTGCACATTTTGAATTTACAGGAGGGTGGGGTACTGTTTTTCATGTTTTCCAAACTTCTTTGACCATGAAACCCAGTAAGAGTCACATCTTATTGGACTATTAATCCATGGAACACTTTTGGAAACACTGTTTTCGAATTACTACTTATTGAAGAAAAGTCCACGAGCTGGAATTTCTAAGTGGCTCAATAATAAAATTAGTATGAGTTGAACAATGCATTTTGAAAACTTCAGTGACATTTTTACACTCCTTTTTATAGACCCTAAGCATAGAACTGTATTGTGCAAATGCAAATATTATTAAGTTATTTCACATGTAAAACTTGTTACATTAACTGAATATTAGGGTTTAAATAAAAAGGATGAGATTGGGTTTAAACAACATAACAGTGTCAGAAGATGTAATTTTAGGGAGCCAATAAATAATTTCTTTTCCCGTCTTGATTTGGGAACTTATTTTGAAAGGCAAGAGATCTAGGAAGAGTGATACCAAAATCTCACCTTTATTTACTGTCAAACCTGGATTTGAGGGTGTAACTCTTACTTATGGCACCATTGAGGTGACCTTTGTAGGGAAACTTACCAATCATGGGAAGCACTGAAAACTGCCAGCCTCACCCATCTTGTATAGGGAGGTGGACCCCATAGAAAAATGGAGAGAAAATGATCCTGGGATGCCCAATCCCTTTGCCCAATCCTCCAATCAGGCTTACTTGTTCCATCTTCATGGAGAGGATTGAGGTGTGGAAGTCAGAGGCTAGGAGTATTTAGGAAAGTGCTTCTTTATGGAAGCCTGAGGACATGAGAAAAAGGACCACTCCCAATCTTGCAGGCTTCATGAAGCAACAATTTGGCCTTTTATTATGATAAATTTCAATTTTTTTTACTTATTGTTATTTTTGTAAGAATGTATATACCTTGATACTACATCCATTATGCCGTGTTTTCCAAATAAGAATTACTTTGAAAACTTTTAAGAAACATAGATTTCAGAACCACAGCAGATATGGTGCATCGGAATATCTGAGAAGGATCTTGAGAGTCTGTATTTAAAAAAAAGTTCCAGGCAATCCTCCAGGTAATACTTTTTTAAAGTGTAAAAAGCACTATGTTATAGGAATTGCAAAAACAAAAACAAAAACAAAAACAAACACCCAAATTTTATTTAGTAAACTTACTACACCAGAACATTCAGGTGATCAATATTTCTTCCAGTCTTCATTTCAGTCATGGAGAGGATTATAGCATGGCATCGATACACTTGGAGAGATGGGGATGTTGTAGCAAATTTTTCCTGATCTGATATGAAAACAATCATTATTGTTTTAATGGAATTTTCCCAGTGGCATTGGTTGTATAGAAAATTCTGTTTTCTCATCCTCAGTGTACTGTGCCCTTCAAGGGAGTTTTCTGTTGTTTGATCCATTTGGGTTTTTATTAAAGGGGGATACGTTTAATAAACTCTGATTAGCTTAGTTTCAGATTACTCTTCACATTGTGAGTATTATTTAGTTGGCATGAAAGGGGGTTAGATGACTTAACTATTAGCTGACAGAAATGTGAACTATGACTGAAAATCCTAAAATGTGTGATGTGTGACTACATAGTTGAGAAAGAGAAAATAAATATTACCCAGAATGGAAATGGGTATTTCTCATTATTACACATTTTTAAAAAAGGTATCTCTATATACCATCACCAGTTACCTGTATGAATTACTTATAGTTAAAATTTTAATTGTTACTTTATTCAGAGGTGAAAAATACCTGAAAGTAATAAGTTAAAGTTTCCTGCCAACATTTGAAAACACACTCAGATCCTTTCAGGCAGTGTAAGATTTTTTTTTTTTTTGGTCTTTGAAACATCTTTAAAATTCTGTTGCATAAAATGGTGTTAGAAGTTGAAGACAGTTACCTTAATTTTTATTTTGCATTTTCATGGATTGATTTTAAGAATAGTTTATTTAACTCACTAAAAATTCTGAAAAATGTTTTAGGGGTAAATTCTGTGTCTCTACAATTCCTTTAGTTCCCATAACAGCTTCTTTTTCACTGTATTTGCCATGAGTTAATTACAATTATTCATTTCCTAAAGTGGCAGCAGAAGCTGATTTTAACTTAAACAGACATACTGCTTCACATGTGAGTAATAATTGATTTTCTCTTCATGCCAGTTTTTGATAGGGTTAAGTATATTGATAGAAGACCATGCTATTTAATGCAAGTAGATTTTCAAGAAAATCACTATGCCAAACACTTCACTGGAAGGACTTCATCTACATACAGCAGCAACTGTGACCTGCTTTAGAGATGACATCATTGGGTGTCATGTGGCTCTTTATACGTTTCAGCCTCAGAAAGAGATAATCTGTGAAAGCCACAAGAGCCTGATTTCTGCTGTGATAATCTTCAGCAGACAGAGGCTAAGACTGCAGTGAGGCATACCTGTTTACATGGTGTGTGCAGTACCTCGTGAATTCTTAGCTTTATTTCATTTTACTATTTTTTATCAAAAAGTAGATGCAATGATAGGATGAAGGAATTGGATGCTTTGGACTAATGGGAGCTTGTTTCCTGCATTAAGATCAAGAACTTTTCTGGAATCCTCTGTTCTCTGGGTAGCCTTGTATTTTGTGTGTGTGTTTGTGTGTGTGTGTGTGTGTGTGTGTGTGTGTGTGTTTTCAATTTGAAGAACACTGAAGAAAATCAGCAAACTTCATCTCCCAAAGAGCTCTCTCTCTTTTTTTGTCAATACTTGAAGATTTCTGCTCCAAAATCTTCTTTGAGCTGCCTGAGCATCGTGATTGATAACTGAAGGGCAAAGCAACTCCTTTGTAGTATGTGTTACAGAAATTCTTCAGATAACTTTACTTGCTAAAACAGGCAGCTCTTTATGGATTTCTTTCAAAGCCGGTTCGAATAAATAACTCTTCCCTCTCAAATGGGCAAGGGTAGCTTGTCAGCACCATGGAGAGGTCTGTGCTGTGTGGGACGCCGTGGAACTGTGACCAGAGCAAGCAATCTGACAGTGTAAGTTTTCCATATGTCTGCTTCTATTTTATGTGTATTATATTTTTGCATATGTGGAAAGGAAACTCTGAAGTCTGACCGATCCAGGCTATGTTAAAGTATAAAAATTGATGACCTTTATTGCATTTCAAATTCAGTATTAACCACTTAAAGATATTATATTAGGAAGTGTTAACACATTAATTTGAAAAAATTACTTTCTCATTGCAACAGTTGGTATGTGAATGTTTGGTGCTTTGAATTTTGAGAATCTAAGTTTCTGTTTTAATTTACTGTAAATTAATTGCATCACAGTTGGACAAAATGATTGCTTTAGAAATAGCATTTCTGTGTACACATTTACATAATTCTAACTTTGCAGTTTGTTGCCATTTGTAAATACAAGGATCTTTTTTGAAAAGTAGTTTCTGATTTGTTTTTAGAAGGACAGTTTTAATTCTTTAAATTGCAAGTCATACTTTCTGTTACCAAAAAGAACAAATGTTTAGGTATTCTAATATTGGGACACATAGGGGATATTTAAGTAAAAGCCTGTACTAAGTGGAAAGGACCAATCCTTTTATGAAATGACTATAGATAGGCCACTAAAGACATACTTTTAGACACCATTGGAAATATTTTACCAGTTTCAAAATAGTCTAATTTAACTGTTCAAGCCAGAAATTTAAAAAATGGTTTATTCAAAAACATCTTTACCCTTCTTAAAGCTGTCAAAAGTGTTGTACTATGAGATGGTACCACATAACCAATGAAGAAAAGATATTTCAAACTGCTAGTAAGAATGACCCCAATAGACATTTTGATTAATTATTCAAATTTGTCTAAGAGAACATAGTATCACAAAAAAGTAATATAATAAATAATTATCTTTTCTCAGGTTAGTTAAGTGAGATTTGGAACATTTATTTATAAGGAAACATTTATTTTAAAGTCTAATAAAACTATCTTTTTTATATTATTGTAATACAGAATTTATTTCCTTCAATAGTTCTTCTCATGTAAAAACTAGTAGTAAATGTAATTTACTTAGATAACCCCCTAGCTCAAATATAACTAATTCTTTTGTTATAGATAATTTCCAAGTGAATTTGCTGTTGCTTCTTACCTCATTAGTAATTTGGCATTTGATACATTTTGACAGTACAGTGTATGGAGTGCAAAATTTTGGAAGATGTGACTTAATTTTAAATTAAGGAAATCTTGTTATACATTTTTGCCTGCTTTGCTTAATAGATCCACTGATGACTTCTTTAATTAGTGTCAATATGTAGATTTAAGATTCCAGTTCTTTTAGTTTCATTTTCCCAAATTTTGTAATCCTGCTTCAATTTCTACAGATGAATAAGTAGTGCCTTTCATACACTATTAAAATACTGTTGAGTGCACTTCTGTGGTTTTAAAACTTTGTTTCTTTGTGATAAACTACATTCATTTTCTGCTGGTAGTGGACTCCAGACAAATCATTCTAGCTGATTACACTGTAACATTCTAATTTGGAGGATTTGAGGCTCATGTCAGAAAACACATCTGTTTTATGTCCTCAAATGGGGTAATTGTACCTGGTTCAGAAATTTATTCTCTGCAATCTTTGTCTCAGTATTTGTCTCTCAAGGATGTCATTCACCTATGATATTGTCTGAAGTGTAACATTTTATATATATATTTGCATACATTTTAGTGATGTATTTATAATAACAACTCTCTAGCATTATACATTTTGTAGTTGAGATATGGTTGTCTGTGTATTTATTTAACCAAAAACTGTTGCTATATGACAAGCCACAAACATGTTTTGGCTTCTGCTTTGATAGCCTTTCAATCATTGTTGAAATAGCATAAGTCATCTGAACAATAGGAATATATTTGGAGCTGTTTAGACTGTGAACCATTCACATTTCTTTCTTTCTTCTTTTTTTTTCTTGTTTATAACATTCTGGTGGTAACAGATGTGTGTGAACAATCTTAAATTTAGTTGAGTGACATTTTTGGTTTTTTGCCAATGCAAAAATATGCTCATGGATCTCTTTTTCATGGTCCACCCACCATTGCAAAGGCTTAATAATCTTTGATTAAAAAGGACTTAAGGGCATATTTACTTAGTTGAAAACCACCCTAGTTAGGATGCTTTTCAGGGTGGCTGAATATAGAGGAAGCTGATTGGCAGGTGTGGTTCTTACAGCTGTTTACAACCTATTTTTGTTAAGTTGGTTTTGGAAATTGTTCTTACATTCCAGGTACTCACAGACTCATTTCTGTTGCCTCAGTTTCCATCACAGCCTCCAACCAGAAGCACCTCTTCTAGCTAGAGTTCCAACAGGACCAGTTTCAGTAGGGGAGAGACTGAAAGTGGGATGTGTTATAGGAAAATCCCAAAGGGTAGTTTCTTAGAAGGACATAGGGATTCTTGAGAATATATTAGTGAAGCGGGACCCTAACTGGTTCCAAATGGATTCTGGGTTTTAGTAACTTTCTAGCATTATGGATAGGGTGACATAGGGTGCCCAAGGGAAGTTCTTCAGCTTTCTGCAGAACCCCTCTGAGTTGATGTTTCTGCATAGGGATTTCCATCAAGTGATTTTTGTTTTTAGTTATCATATTTTGCCATCAAGTGTTCCTTCCGTCTCACAATTTTACTCACAAGACACATTCTTACTTTGCAGTACATGTTAGGCCTAAATACATATGACCTAACTGATGTGAAATTTATATTAAATATTATTAGAAACTGTGGGGTAATCTGAACTGTTTCAGAGAACTGAAGAGAGCTTAGAGACTTTATAAGGAAGCTATCCAAGTAGCTGAAAGAACAGAAATATCCTCCAAAGAGAAATAAGTCTGAATACCATGCATTTCTCATTTTAACCAGTCTTTTAAATCCCAGCACCTCTAAATAAATCCAGCTCCCTCCCATCAGTAAACTCAAAGCAGGGCATGTAAAACACAACCACAGACCTGGGCAGCCAGTTACCTAGGATGAATTCAGGTCATCTTCATCCTGCCTAATTTGTTCTGTGCTCCTAATTTTCATCTTACTTGTTTGTACCTTTGGCACCATCTCCTTGGCACTTCTGTACTCAACACACTACATTTCATGGTGCCTGACATCATTAATAAGACCCATCTTGGTGGAAAACCCATTTTGAATTCAATATTCTGTAGTGATCTCAATAGCATATTTCTCTAGGATGTTGTTTCAGTGCTTGGTCTCTGACCCCCAGGCACCACAATGGCAGGAAAGAAACATTTGTTGACCTGGGGCTTTATTTTGGGTGCATTGGAACTAATGAAGCTATCCTGAGCAGGTCATCGTTTTGGCACAGAAAGCATGATATGTTATCTATATATTTTAATAACTGTTCAAAGATAGACTCAGCCTAACAATTTGAGTTAGAAAAGAATATCAAACTTCATTGCCTTAAAGCAAGTCATACAAATTTATGAATTTTAAGTTTTATTTGAATTACTTGAAATATTAATAAAAGCATTGTATCTGGACTTCAGTATGACTTTGAAGATTTTTTCTGATACCTTTGAGAAGATAAAAATTTGTGGATGAAATAATTATACAAATTGGTTCATGTTTTCTGATTGAGTAGCCTTATCAAAATAGTGTTAACTAATGAATCAGAATTAGCCTAGAGATAAGTCTCTAGTGGTGGGTAATAGGCTTCTGTTACTTTTTCAATGATCTTAAGTATACTTTTTTTCCCCCTAACTATCATTTCATAGTTGAAATTTCATTCAGGAGAGGAGAAACAACTTGTCAAAGGTTAGATAGTTGGTCAGGTACAAAGTTGGACCTAAAAAGAAGATTTTTGATTACCAGGCAAGGGAATTTCTACTGGGGTGTATGGCCTCGAAAGAACCCCAATGCTAAGCAATCAGTGGAAGTTTTAAGGAGAAACTTCTTTAAAATTTAAAATAAGTACCACTTATGGGACATCTGAGTGGCTTATTTGGTTAAGTGTCCAACTTTAGCTCAGGTCATGATCTTACCATTCTTGAGTTCAAGGCCCATGTCAGGCTCTGTGCTGACAGCTCAGAGCCTGGACCTGCTTTGGATTCTGTGTGTGTGTGTCTTTCTCTCTCTCCGCCCCTCCCTCCCTCAGACTGTATGTGTCTCTCTCAAAAATAAATAAAAAATAGTTTTAAAAATATTTAAAATAAATACAACTTTTTAAGCTGTGGAGCTGTCTTTCAATGGTTTAGGCTTTCTTATAAAGCAGTGAGCATCTCATCAGAAATATACATGCACAGATTAGATAGTCTACATCAGAGATGATGTAGAGTGAGACTCGTGTGTGTGTGTGTGCGTGTGTGTGTGTGTGTGTGTCTGTCTGTCTGTCTATGTAGTAGTTGGAATAATTGATCTCTAGTCTCTCTTTCAACTTGAACATGGAGAAGGGACATTAGTGCAATGTTGTCTCCTTAAAGTAGAGAAAGAGAATAATGTCTTCATTCAATAAACATTTATTGGATGCATGCTCAAGGCATTGTGTGATTCTAAGAACTGATATGATTACCAAAATCTAACTGAACCCCGTGAGAAACTATTCATTTGAGAACAAGTAAGAAAGAGGAAAATTAGGAAATGAATTAAGATAGAGAATGGGGAAAATCACCCAGGAGGAAGAGTAAAATGCATCATTTGAATCTATTTGAGGAGGGAAAACTAGGTTAAAGGGGAAAAGCAATATCAGAGTTATAATTTATCTCTTAATTATCTGTACCATGGAGATACTTCATTGCATTAAAAAAACACCAAGATTTAAAACTTATTGATCTCTAATAAATTCTACAATTTTATTCAGTATCATCAAGTCTTTATTTTTTTTTAGTATCATCAAGTCTTTAATGAACTTTTTTGCTTGCATCCTTTCAACTTATATAGCTGTAGCTGCAAATCTACCTTTAGAGATTCTATCCCAGCTGTCATCTGTTCTTTTCCCAATTGAGAGAAATTCTAAATCTGCAGACTGTCAGTTCAAGGGCTCAACATCTTTTATCCTACCTCTCATTTCATAATTAAATAAAATAACAGCCTTTCTTCTGGCCCTGCTATGAATTTGAATTTTTTCTTGACCAACTGGGTTTTTACCATACATAGTATATTTAGGCAATGCTGCAAAAAATAGATCTCCAAAAGTATAATAGTCCAAATACAGCAGTTTATTTTTTGATTAGGTATCAATACTGGACCAGTGAGCCAATCATATAGTCATTTAGACAACACAGGATGTTGGGGGAGTTGCCATCTTCAATAGGTGGCTTTCAAGGTCACTCTACAGTCATCTACATCCCAGCAAACCAGAAATGGAAAAAGAAATGGAGCAACATATGGGGAAGGTTTTAGTGGGACAGGGCTGAATGAGACACACATCACTCAGTTCATATTCTTTTTACTGAATTCAGTCAGATGACATAATTAACTGCAAGGGAGACTGGGAAACAGTCCTGTAGGATACATAAAAATAAGACAAGAGATGGATTTTAGATCATGCCATACCCGTAGATGTGCCTGTAGATCTGCCATGGACTTCCTCCACCTGGAAGGAATTCTTCTAAACCGATAGTTTCTGCTGCTACAAATGACATATGCTGCTGGATTGCTTGATGATGCTTCTCTACATCCTTGGCTACTGGCTGTTTCAGTCTTCTAGGTTACAAACTACAGAACCTAACCCAAATTAATTGCATCTAAAAATGAATTTATTATAATAATAAAATTTACTTATGAGAAAAATTTATTTTATTATCAGCTATCTCACTGAATTGACAGGAATCTAGAGAATCATACTCACAAGAAAAGGGGGCACTAAAGGAACATGGTTGACCAGAACCTCAGGCAAAGGCATACGTGCAGGACAGACAGCATTGTTCAAGTGCTGCTATCTTCATGGGACATTGGATGCAGTGGTCATAAAGAGCTTTAAAATGTCCCTTGCTTCCCTGAGACACTTCTTCCAGATTCAGAGTCCTGAACAGGGTCATCCCCTTCACTGGTTTAGATCATAGGGTTTAGATTGCTAGGATTCAGGGAAAGAAAGTTACTTTTGTTTTGTAATGGGCAGGAGTGTGTGTAGAATTCTGTTTCTTGCTGTAACTTCTGTAACGATAAATTCTATAATTATAGGATGGGAGCTCAAATGTACTGGGGGGAGAGAGAGAGAGAGAGAGAGAGAGAGAGAGAGAGAGAGAGAGAGAGAGAGAGAGAGAGAGAGAAAGAGATCAGTCCACCTGCTGCTTTAAGATGATTCTAATGTTACATTAGATATACTGACGGCCTTCACGAATTCTTACTGATTCTAATTTGCCCCACACCTAGACTGTACCTTATTGCTATGCCTAGACTATCCCTTATTATTCCTTTTGGGATGTGTTCTGATCACTTTCAGCAGTTTATTACCGCAACCTGCCTCATATCTGTGAGACTTGCTCTAGCCCTTTTTGTTGTTAGTTGAACTTTTCAGGTTCTTTTCCTATGACATTTTGGCATTGTTTTGAGAACGAAATTCAGACCTGGGACCTGTGATAAGTCTGCATGGCCAGGGCCCAGATATTTGACCCACCTCCTGTGGGATTTTCTCATCTATAACATGAATAAGTCAGCTCAATTCCCATTAGTCTCAAAGGGACACCAAGAGGCTTAACAAGATGGTGCTTTGAGATATTTGGAACACAGGGTGTCATTATCACATTCTTATTTTCACAAGCTGTTCACCTGAAGGGAGAAAATAAAGAGTGGAAGTTTAATGCCAGAGAGGCTTTTGGCACTTTGTCAATTCGGCATTAGCTTTGAGGGCCTTTGGAATTTTGCCTGAAATTTTCAGTACCAAGCAGCTAAAAGCTGTGCTTTTCTGGGCTTGTGATATTTCTGTCCCCAGGGATGGCATTAAGCATTTGTGAGGGATGAACTGTGCCAGACCCATTTTCCAGTGTCCTACCAACAGACACACAAAAAAGCAACGCATACTCTGTAAATTGCTGCTCATGCCGATATTTCACACTTGGAACAGCACCTCTGACTTGTGCCAGTAGAAAACGGATGGAACATAGACATGTGCTAAGGAAGCTCCCTGTCTGACACATAGGCCGTTTGTGGCTGGATGGCTTCTATCTGAATGGTCAGATGGCCCGACGGAAGGCACAGAACCTTTTTTAGACCTTTGAAAATCATCCCCTCAGTCTTCTTTGAAAGAGAGCTATTGGTTATGCAAATGTCACATTTGCCAATTAAAACAAGTAGGTTAATTAGAAAATAGAAGTATATACTTCTGGAACTTCTATTAATGATTTTGGAAGGAAGAGAAAGGCAGGAAAACTTGTTGGAATCCAGGAAGTATTTATGTGACTGAAACTTAATTATACAGAAAGGTTCTAAATGTTTTTCTTTATTTGGACAAGAATCATTTTCAAATACATGGGTTTCTACATATGTACCTAAAATATGTATTTTTTTAAAATACTAATATGCCAGTTACATATTCAAGTAAAAGAGGCTAATAGGAATTGCTCAGTAGCAAGAGCTAAAAGGTCCAGCTTCAAACCTGTAAATATGTCTTGCATCTTTATAAAGATCAACAAATCTGAATTTTGTTAGGAAGAAGGGTGCTCCTTGCATATTTAAACACAGTACGGTTACCACTGGTTTATCTAAACTTGTTAGGAAGTGAGGCTTCTCCTTAAGTGAAATGTATCAATAATAGCAGGTAACCTTTTTTGTTTGTGTTTCATATTTTCAATGACAGTATTTCTAAATTACCATTATAAAATTATCTTATTTTATAGTAATGCTTACTTATTTCTAGTTATAATGTATATCTATGCTCATGTTGGAAAATACAGACAGAGTTTAAAAATATATCTTACCCTTAATCCAATAGAGACTAACCATTGTTAATATTTTGGTGAATTTCCTTAGAATTTTATATATACACTAGAAATTTTATATGTATACCTTAAGAAATATTTCTAATATCTTGAGCTTTGCTTTTTAAGCTGAATATTTTAATTTGTATGTCATTAAAATTCCTCGAAGTCTGATAAATGTTTGTGTAATATGAAATCATATAGATATATGAGCTATAATTCATTGAACTATGCCACTCTTGATATCAACAGCATCAACATTGGGGATGTTTACATATTTTTAAATTCCGATTTCCTTACAAGAGATTACTATAAGTAGAATAAAAATTTTTTAAGATTTTCTAAGGATCTTGATCTATATCATCACATTTCTGGAACTGTTCTGCCAATATCATAAATCTGTTAGATTGAAAATAGCATGTTTTAAATCAAATTTCTTTTTAAAATTTTTGTGGTTTATCATCTTCACATGTTTTGTAGGCATTTAAATTTATTTTGTGAATTACCTGGCTGTGGTTTTTGCCTATTATATTGAAGCTTATTGGTTTTTTCAATTATTTATATAAGCTCCTTAAATATTATATATATTAATCTTTTGTCTTCATATTTAATATTCTTAATTGTATGTTTATGTATTCATATTCAATTTTAATCTCTATAATTTTAAATAATTATTTCAATCAAATAAAATATACTTAGTATCTCTTTTTACCTTTACATATATTTTTAGTTTTTTTTAATTTTTTAATTTTTAATTTTTATTTTTTTTTTGAGAAGTTAATCATTTTTATTAGCTTTTTCAAAGAACCTGCTATTGGCTTTCTAGAAGCAGGCTCATGTCCTAAACTATGCTTATTATGTTATTAGTGGCTACTTTATTTTTTTTTCCATAATATTTTATTGTCAAATTGTTTTCCATATAACACCCAGTTTAGTTTTTTTTTTAATGCTTTCATTTCTAATGCTAGTCTTAAATTCATTTGAAATTTTGGCATATGGTAGGAAGAAAAACAATAATTTTATTTTATTTCAAGTAGTTTACCCATTACCTGAGCACCATTTACTAACCAATCTTTTGTTCTCTGATAGTTTGTGACATGATCTTTATCACATGTTAAAAACCTATTAGAGTCTCTTTCTGAACTGCTTTCCTGGTTACATCTGTCAATTATAGTACCTATATCAGATGGTCTTACATGTTACTTTTTTATCATAGATTTTAATATCTGGTATAGAAATTACCATTTCATTTACCTTCATGTTCTTGGTCGGTCATATCATTCCTGATAAACTTTAAAATTGTATAGTTAGCTTCCAAACACATCTTTGGCAACTTTAATTTTAATTGTACCAAATCTTTAAACTGATATGATGAGAACTGATATCTTTACAAATTAGTTCTTACTGTTTCACTATAAACATTTCCTACTTTTCTTATTAATTATTTCTATTACAAAATATGGAGAATTTCCTTTTGGTTCCTTTTTTCCTTTTTCTACCTCTAAATGGTTATCACTAGGATATAGGAAGTAATAACTTTTTGTATATTGATTTGTATCTGTTTACCTATTGAATTCTCCTTAGCATTTATGAGTTTTTAGTTGATTTTGGGGGGATTTCTAGGCATGAAGTTTTTTTCATCTGTAGAAAATAATAAATGTGCTTCCTTTCCAATAGTTATATTGTATTGACTAAATAATTCAACCCAAACAATGTAGGCTTTCTCATTATCTCTAGTGATGTGATAAGTTATATTTTGGAAAATAAACAGTCTTGCATTATGTTATCATCACTGTTTTGTTTTAATGGGTGGTTTCTTCATACGTTTTTCTTTATTTCTGCTTTCTGGTATGTTAAGTTTCACAGCTCTTCTAAGGAAATGAAATTCATCTTTAGTTTGTGATATTTTTCTCAAGTTTTCAAATAGGGCTATGCCAGCTTCATAAATGAACTGAGAAACTTTCCAGATTTTCCTTTGGCCTCTAATATTTATGTAGCATCATGATTACATGTTCCTTGAAAGTTGGAAAAAGAAAATCTTAATAAAACTGTGCATACATGAAGTATTTTCTTAAAAATTTTTAAATAAAAATTGCATTTCTTCCATAGTTATTGGATATGCAGGCTTTCTACATCATAAGATAATTCTAGTTCTTATTTGCCAAGACATATCAGTGAATACTTTGAGACTAATTAACATATTATGTTATTTTTATTTTAGAAATTTCTCTACATATATTCTTTTATTTTTATATTTCTAATTTGTTCATTTAATTTTTCTCCTGTAACAACCAGAAATTGTATTAACTCTTCTGTGTTTTCTAGTAATACATTTCATTGTTTAAATAGCACTTACTTTGCCTCTTAGCTTTTAAGATATTTTAGTTTTCTACTTATTATTTCTTCAGCTTAATGCAGTTAACTTATTTATTTTAATGGATTAATATTTTAACAACAGAATTAAGGTTTTGAATTTGCTTCTAATTCAGTTTAATGAGCAGTATCTTAATTTTCTTTATCTTCTAAAGATTTTCTAGTTACATATTTTTCCTTTGACTCAATTATTATTTACAAATATAATTCAGCTTTTTTAGTATAGTGAGAATTCTGAAATTTTTAAGTATTAAAAAGTAATTTCTTATTTTGTTAAATTGAAACCATAACATATAGTCTTTTTGGTTTTTATTTTGGGATATTTGTTTATAGACTATTTTTTTTCCATATATGAATATGGTTAATTTATGTGAACATTCTATGAGTGCTTGAAAAGAAGTTATGACCTTTATTTTTATACTACAAAGGGTTATTATATTAGTTAATAATTGGTTAATTAGGTATTTATATTCTTTATCCTTACTTAATTTTTATGTTTCTTTGATAAATAATAGTAATAAAGCTTATTCTCAATATTTTTGAGTCATTTTTATTTCAGTGATCATTTTATAAGCAGTTAGTTGAATTTTGTTTTAAACAATTTATAAGCAGATAGTTGAATTTTGTTTTAAACAATAACACTTTTTCTTTAATCAAGGGTTTATTATAATAACCATAATAGTAAACTACTATTTATAAAAATATTTACTTTTATTTTTGAGAGAGAAAGCATGAGCTGGGGAGGGACAGAGAGAGAAGGAGGGGGGAATCCCAAGCAGGATCCATGCTCAGCACAGAGCTGATGCAGGGCTCTATCTTATGACTGTGGGATCATGACCTGAGCTGAAATCAAGAGTCAGATGCTTAACAGGCTGAACCATCCAGGGACCCCACAAAGTATTATTAAGTTTCATTTTCTCTTGTCTTGTTTTTTGCTTTGTGTTTTTCACACTTCATTGTCTTCCCTCTCCTGTATGAATGGATTATATTTTCTTGTATGTATCATCAAATGAATTAGGATATGCACATCCCATTTTTATTCTGTTGATGTTTAATTATATATTTAAATTTAAGAATAACAACTGAAATTGCACCTCTACAATATTGAATGAACGTTCAGTCATTCAATAAATGCTTTTGAGGACCTACTTCTTGCTAGGCACTGAGCTGGGCCCTACATTAGTAATACAGTAGAAACCAGGAGAGCCAATGGTTCATATTCTTTTTAATTTTTCTCCTATCTCATTATTCTCTCTTTCACTTCTCAATCTTTATTAATAATTTGGTTTCTCAATTTTTATTAATAATCTGGGTTCTATGATGACTCACATGATCATGGCTGTGTGGTTTTTTTTGTTTTTTTTTTTAGTTTTTCTAATGTTTATTTTTGAGAGAGAGTGAGAAGAGCAGAGAGAGAGGCAAAGAATCTGAAGCAGGCTCCAGGCTCTGAGCTGTCAGCACAGAGCTCAACATGGAGCTCAAACTCATGACTGTGAGATCATGACCTGAGGCAACGTTGGATGCTCAACTGATTGAGCCACTCTGGTGCCCCTTGTTTATATGTTCTTTTTACATATATAACTTAAAGCTTATCTTTCAAGAGTTATCTTTTGGAGTGCCTGGATGGTTCAGTAGGTTAATGGTCCAACTCTTGATTTTGGGTCAGGCCATGATCTCGCAATTTGTGAGATCCAGCCCTGAGTTAGGCTCTTTGCTGACAGTATGGAGCCTGCTTGGGATTTTCTTTCCCCCTCACTAGCTCTCTCTCTGCCCCTGCCCCCACTCAACATAAATAAATGTACTTTTAAAAAGAGTTCTCTTTTGACATTTTCATTTAGTTTTATAACCTTTTAACTATTAAACCTTTTAATTAATTAGATTTAGTATTATTTTATAGTTTCACTAATTTTTAACCATTGTTTATGCTGTAGTTTCCTCATTATTATTCTGATTTTTTTCTATACTAATTTTTTGAAAAGATCATTTACTTGGATAACAGAACATCTTTCTTAGCTTTTGTGCATAAATTCTAGTCTAACATACTTCCAGTTTAAAATGATGCCTCACTAGTATTCTCTCATGTAATTGCTTTTATTTTTACATTAAAATACCTATGAAGTCCCAATAAAATATGAAAATGAACATCAATCTTGAAAACCCAGACTGATAGACAGCTTTCTGCCAGAATCTTAGAGGAACCTGCACTAACAATACAATCAGTAAGGGTGGACAACCTTGAGGGCTGACTCTTGCTTTCCCTCACAAGCAAAGCAGCTTCAAAATGTGAACTATCATGGAAAAAAGGGAATAGTATCTCTGTGGGAAGGGCATTCCTACTTGGTAGATGGAGCATTGTTGAACCCTACCCCTCACTCATACATACACCATATCATCTTTCTGAAATCCTGTCAATAGCCTTTTTCTCCCTCAGGCTTCCCCATGTCAGTAAATTGTCACTGAGATGGTCAGGAGAGAACCCTAGAAATCAATCATTCTTGATTTCTTCTTTTCCTTACCACCACCTAGTCTTTCCCGTCCACATCTAATCCACCAGATTTTGAGTCTACCTTTAAAAATATCTCTTAATCCATTTATCAGTCAATGGAATTTGGGCTTTTTCCATAAATTGGCTATTGTTGATAATACTGTTATAAACATCGAGGTGCATATAGCCCTTTGAATTAGTCTTTTTGTATTCTTTGGGCAAATACCTAGTGATGCAATTGCTGGATCATAGGCTATAAAATGAAATATTACTCAGCCATCAAAAAATAGTATCTTGCCATTTGCAATAACATGGATGGAGCTAGAGTGTATTATGCTAAGTGAAATAAGTCAGAGAAAGACAAATACCATTGTGATTTCACTCATATGTGGAGTTTAAGAAATAAAAGGGATGAACATAGGAGAAAGAAAAAGAGAGGGAGGCACACCGTAAGAGACTTTTAACTATAGAGAACATACTGAAGGTTGTTGGAGAGAAGGTGGGCAGAGGGATGGGCTAAATGGGCGATGGGTATTAAGGAGGGCACTTGTGGTGAGCACTGGGTGTTATATGTAAGTGATGAATCACAGAATTCTACTCCTGAAATTCATATTGCACTATATATTAACTAACTAGAATTTAAATAAAAACTTGAAACATAAAATATTAAAAAAGAAAAAATAAGGGGCACTTGGTGTCTCAGTTCGTTAAGCATCTGACTCTTGATTTTGGTTCAGTTTATGATCTCATGGTTCATGAGATGGAGCCCCCTTTTGTGCTCTTCACTGGCAATTCAGAGCCTGCTTGGGATTCTCTGTCTCCCTCTCTCTGCCTCTGCCCCATATGCATGCTCACTCTATCACTCTCTTTTCTCTCTCTTTCCTTCTCTCTCAAAAATAAACATTGAAAAATTAAAGTGTTAAATTGTAAAAAGAAAACCAAAATGCAAAACAAAAGCAAAACCAAAAATGTCTCTTAATTTTCCGTCGCCACTGCCAACACATTGGCCTAAACCACCATCATCTTTCATCACTATAGCCTTCAATGTTGAGTTCCCCTCCTGCTCTCACCCAATCTCCACACAGCAGCCAGTACAAAAATCTAAACTTTTTAAAACCTAAATTAAATCACAACATCTCCTTATGTCAATAACATCCAATTGTACATTAAATAAAATGCAAACTCCTTACTCTGATCTATAAGTCATAATGTTGTCTTTTGCTTTAGGTTTCACCTATTCCAATCTATGGTCTGAAACTACACTGAAGTTCTTAGAGGTCCTTGTTGACAATACCAAGTAGTAGTCTGTCTGGAAGAATTATAAATACGGCAAAGAGCAAGTGGTTAATTCAAAAGATATCTCGGACAAATAGGAGGCATATGTCTTCTCCTTCCATACCTCCTTTACTCTGTTTGCTGTTCTGGATATCAAATTAGCTGCTGGGCTTTCTTGAAAGTCTATTATTCTCAGGATATCATTTAAACAATTTGACTTGATAGCTATTGAATGGAAAATAATTATTTCTCTCACTTTGTGGGAGGGAGGAAGGTGAGAGGGAAATAGGAAACTTTTTTCAGACAATTATTTTCTTTAGAGGAAAATTAAAGTAACACAGGAGATTTCCAAGAACCATAGGTCACAGATATTAGAGTTAGATACAAGGTCAGAAACTACAAGGCAGGATCTTGGGTCCATCCTAACTCCAGAGACAGTACTCTGCAGGTACCATGTCCTGGGGCATTGTGATCATCCATCTTGAATGGATCACCTGGTGCTGAACAACATGGACAAGTTTTTTAACCACTCTTGGACTCCGTTTCTACATTTGTACAATAAGGAGGTTGAATTAGTTGTTTATTAGTATATTAGCTTATTATGATGGCTTCATGTACTAGGGCATGCTAGTAGCATGCTTCCAAAACCCACAAACATTTGTTTAGCAGCATATGACAAATGTGGTTTAGTTTTAGCTTACTACTAAAAGAATGACTTATGTACTCCCATCTGTCAGTAAATGACAGATACTGGTATTACCAATTTGATTTGAAATTTTCAATGAGTTCTCATAAGCTGGAACTGCTAATGAGAGGCTTTAAAATACCCTCCTTTGGGGGTGCCTGGGTGGCTCAGTTGGTTAAGCATCCGACTCCAGTTCAGGTCATGATCTCACAGTTCACAGTTCGTGGGTTCGAGCCCCACATTGGGCTCTACGCTGACAGCTAGCTCAGAGCTTGGAGCCTGTCTTCGGATTCTGAGTCTCCGTCTCTCTCTCTCTGACCCTCACCTGCTCATGGTATCTCTCTCTCTCTCTCTCTCTCTCTCTCTCTCTCAAAAATAAACATTAAAAAATTTAAAATAAATAAATAAAATACCCTCCTTTGTATGATGAAGTAACTTTGAAAATTATAACTTGATGATCTATAGGTATTTATTTATAATCCACCTTTTGGTTGAGATTTGAGATGACATTTTTTTCTTTCAATAAAATTCTCAAGTGGCACACCGTGATTTATAATTTTATTTGGTTATTGTCTGCATATACTGCAGAAAGTTGAAAAATTATTCAAATCCTGCCAAAAAGTATTTACAGTTATTTTTTATGCTCCTGAAATTTCCACCTTCAAAATAGTTTGAAGTCTTTATATACAGAGTTCAGGTTGAGCTTTTTAGGAAAAAATTAAAAAAAAAAGAATGAGAAGAGCAAGTTTTTGTTTTTACCCAGAGAAACCTGGAGTAGATTTTAGAGTCTTAAACTACTGTCAGAAATCTAGAGTGGCAACCAATTTCTATTTAGCAACCTGAACTGCCCAGGTACTTGATTCCTCTGTGCTGCTTGTTCATAAGGATTAGAAATACTTTTTCTAAGCATCTTAGAATGGATCAGAATACCATTCATGGGGAAGAAAGGTAGTTTTCTCCCCCTTATCTTACTTTATCAGAGTGTCTCTTTGCCAGCTGACCGAGCTCAGGCTTTGGAGATGGAAACAGCATGTATCTTGTAGCATATTTCTGTTACCCTATATGATTCAGGAGAGATGTCATACCCTACCTAAAAGAAGCATCCAATAAGGAAGTGTATAGCTGTCTCCAAACTGTTCTTCTCATTCAAGTTCATTGATGATATCAAAATAACTAAGAAGATTTGCCTTTTTAAAAATACCATCTTCAGTACCCTGTACTCTCCTTCTGCCTTCTTTTCTTTGGCTCCTTTCATTTTTACTTTTTGCCTCCAGCAGAGATCCTCTCCCTGACCTGTGCACCTGGAGAATACCTCCTTTCTTCAGGCAAGGCCCACTTTCAGCTCTAGTTCTAATCTCTCATCCTCTGAAAAATAACTCTTTAACACCCCCTGCCCTTGTGACACTTACTTTACAGATTTCTATTTGCCATGTTGCTACTGCCCTGTGTTAGAACTGTATATGCTTATGTTGCTCATTCTAGAGGGCAGATGTGGTTGGCTTTGACCTTTATATTTCTATCAAGATATTTATACCAGAAGATATCCCATAATTCTTTTTAAGTAGGCTTCACACACAATGCAGAGCCCGGTGCAGGCCCTGAGATCAAGACCTGAGCTGAGGTCAAGAGTCAGCTGCTTAACCGACTGAACCACCCAGGCATTTCTCCCATAAAATTTTTTGAATTGAAATCACTAGTATGTATTCTTTCTTAATGTATCATTAATATTGTTCCCATACATGTCAGTGGTAGGGGGAAAAACACTAAAGAAAATGAGGGTTAAATGTTAAAAAGATAGAAACTTCAGGGATTATCAACGTTTGCTTTTCATACTGGGTTGCGCAGTTATGTTTCATTGTCCCAAGCCTCAATTTCCAATAATAAATAATGTCTTTCCTGAGACAGGAGCTGGACTTGGACAGAGGGCCAGTGGGGGCTGAGGGGAAGCACTGTTTTTGGTGCTGTAAGTTGGATATTATCATTCTCACTTTTTTAATGTTTTGCTTGCTCATCACAAGTGTTTGCCTTAATCCCCATCACCTGTATAACCCATCCCGTCCCCCTTCTGGTAATCTTGGTTTGTCTCTTTCTTTCTTTTTTTCCTCTTTGTTGGTTTGTTTTGTTACTTAAATTCTACATATGAGTGAAATGATAGGGAATTTGTCTTTCTCTGATTTATTTCACTTACCATTATACTCTCTAGCTCTATCCATGGTGCTGTAAATAGCAAGAGTGCATTCTTTTTTATTACCATTCTTACTTGAAAAGA
Source organism: Suricata suricatta (assembly GCF_006229205.1). NCBI lineage: Eukaryota > Metazoa > Chordata > Mammalia > Carnivora > Herpestidae > Suricata > Suricata suricatta. Next base: position 103,694,371 of record NC_043704.1, on the reverse strand, counting down.
GATTAAGTCACTTGCTCAGCCACTCACAGTCAGTAAAGCCCAGAATCAGAATCTGAACCCAGGGCTGTCAGAAGCCAAAATCCTGGCTCTCCATCATGCTGCACTCACTTCCTCAATAATGATGACTATAAAATAGTAACAGTGAAAAGAGAAATGTGCAGACACACCACTGTCGAAGAAAGCCCATCTTTCCTTTGTAAGTTTGCTTCCGTATTCCAGAGGCCACAAATTCACTGTAAATTTGAAAAGTGTGGTGAATCGTACTTCCAATCAACTTATTCTTACCATATAAGACCTTATGATAAGAAAGACTTTTCTGACAACTTTATAAATTAGCATCCCATCCCCATCCACCAAGCTCTATTCTCTAAATGGAGAATTCCTCTCTTCCCTTCCTCATCCATCCCCATATGACACATTACAGTACATTCGTTTCCTTGTTTAGTGCCTGTCATCTGCTCACTAGAGCCTAAGCTCCATGAAGGCAGGAACGTTTTTCTGGTTTGTTCATTGGTGTATTCCCAGCATGGAACATGGATATAGCACATGGATATTTCTTGAAAAGATGACTAAACACAGAAGAGAGCGCTCTACAGTTCACCTAACTGATTTAAAATAGTGCTACTGACATTTTCTCAATGACTGGAAAATCTGGGTTTTTCCCCCCAATTTACTTTTCTACAGTTTAAAAGATTTCTGCCTCTGCTAACCATCCTATTTCCTAAACTATCCCTAGAACTCACTTTCTCTTGCTTTTGCCATAGGCAACTTTTATCACAAGTCACCCACATAGACCAAAAGGTGTTAATACTTATCGCAAAATTTCTTGCAGCAAATCATATGTGTCACCGAGAGACTCCCAGTCCCAGCAGTATGTACTACTGCATACAACTCAGCACACACTTAAGAGATTAATAAAAACTTTAATTGCCAAGACTTTTCCATATTTCTGCTCCCATAGATTTACTTTACTACTTCAGTCACTTATGCTAGGAGCATTTATTATGGCCCCTTAAGCTATGTATAGATAGAACAGTGAAAGAAATGGGTGCTCTCCCCTTGCTTGCAGAGTGGACTTGTCCTAATCTTGTGGACCAGGTTTCCAACTGAAGCCACTAAAATCTTGACACTCAAAGCCAAGGAATTGCAGAAATCTTCGTGGGGAACAACATGGAAGTGTTTGGAAAAGACCCACAATGTTTAAAGTCAAGCACCAGAAGTGGTGATGGAGACTAAAAGCATAGGAAATAAAATCTAAAAATTAAACTTTAGTCTTTTAAAATAAACATGGGGGTCTATCGCACATCTTTTCTGGAATTAAACTAAACGGGCATTTTTAAAAGTTAATTTTGAAGACTTTTTTTTATATTTACCCTCAGCTTATCTACTCTGAGCCTCATTGCATTTCAGTAAATGCCACCACCAGCCTACCAGATGCTTTAGCCAGAAACTTCCAGTGTCTCTACCTCTCTGCATTATGTCCAGTCACCAAATCTTAGTATTTTTTTTATTTAAAAAACTCTACTTGGCCAGTACTTAGGAAAACTCTGGACTACTTGTTTTTATGACTTGTAATCTGGTCATCTCCCACCGTTATAGCTTGAATTGTGTCCTTGCAAAACACGTTGAAGTCCTAATGCCAGTACCGGTGAATGTGAAGTTCTTTAGAAATAGGGTCTTTGCAGACAATCAAGTTAAGATGAAGTTATTAGAATGAACCTAATCCAGTATGACTGATATCCTTATAAAAAGGGGAAATTTGGATTTAGACTCAAACACAACAGGGAGAACTCCATGTGAAGAAAAAGGCAGATCAGGGTGTTCATACTAGCCATCAAGGAAATGCTGTTGGCTGCCAGCAAACCACCAGAAGTGAGGAAAGGGGCATGAAATAGATCCTCCCTGATATCCTCAGAAAGAATGCACCCTTCTGATACTTTGATCTCAGACTTCCAGCCTCCAGAATGAGGACTCGATAAATTTCCATTGTTTAAGCCACTCGCTCTGTGGTACTTTGTTGTGGACACCTTAGGAAACTAAATCACCTATCATTGCTTCTGTTATTATCTCAAATTCTACTTAAAATTTTTAAACTTTTTAAAAAGCTTATTTACTTATTAGAGAACACGAGTAGGGGAGGGACGATAGGGAGGGAAAGAGAGAGAATCCCAAAGAGGCTCCATACTGTTAGTGCAGGCCCCAATGTGGAGCTCAGACTCACTAACCATGAGATTATGACCTGAGCCAAAACCAAGAGTCAGACGCTTAACTGACTGAGCCACCCAGGTGACCCAGGTGCTAGTTTTTGGAATTGATAATTGACTCTGGGAAAAAGAGTGTGGCCATGGAAATCTCAATATTTGGGATTTACATTCAACTAGGTTTCACTGGTTGAGTCAAGTATCATCACTGAGCTTTTTTTATTACTTATATTTAGAAAAACAGAGGTAATAGTTCCTGTCCTACTTTGTCATAAAATTTCTGTGAAAAAAAATTAAATGAAACATAAAAATGTCTTGCAGTCATAATTGCTGTTATGATTGTCATTACCTTCATACTGTTTCCATGTACTAGATATCAGAAATATTGGCTTGTAGAGGCTTTGTAATACCACTATATGGTGTGTGTGTGTGTGTGTGTGTGTGTGTGTGTGTGTGTGTGTGTATTGCTTAAATTTCCTCTCTTCTCTCTCCATTTTTTTCCCTATGCATTCAGTGCATGAGTATCCTTACCACTTTCTTGTTGAAAGTTCTAGGATCTAATTTTTCATGATACAAATTCTAAAATATTTATGACTAAGAAATTTTTCAAGCCTCCTAACAGAGACAGCATTAAATCATTAGTTATAAAAACACAGTTTAGTGAAATTTTCATTGATTTTACAGACAATATTTGGCTGCTTATGTGTGTGTGTATGTGTGTCTTTGTTCCCTCAACTGTCCAATTACTTGCACAGAAACACACATCCCTTATGTCTTGGTCATTCTTTTTTTTTTTTTTTTTTGGTAGACAAAAGGCTAACTTCGTTAATGCTATTTTAAAAACTCTTAATTTGAAGATCTATGAAAACAGTAGCAGAATAGACAAAGGACTCAACATGGTTGGCCTCAGAGAAATAACACTAATCATAAACCTATGCGAAGGCACTTAACCTCACTTATAATTTTTTTAAAATGCAAAATAAAAGAGAGCAATGCAAATTTCTATAAGCCAGTAATAAAAATATTACAATTTGGTATTAAATATTAAGATTTCTATGTACATTTAGACAAAGATGTAAAAATAATATTGTGAATGAATTTTGTTAAAATGAGAATTAATTGGTATACTTTAAAAAAGACAATTGACATTATTTATCTAAATATAAATATAAATTTCCATTGAACTAGCGATTGAATTTTAGCCATAATGCAACAGATACATTCACATGGATGCTAAAAGATGTACAAATAGAGTTTATATTTAAAACTGGCAAAAGTGGACAAAATTATAGCTATGCTGGTTGTTAAAAACACAGAAACCCTTCTGTAAATGGTTGCTGCACTGAGGCCCTTGATTTCCTCACCCTATACCTCAGCCCCCTTGCCCTCTGCAGTGGGTTTCTTTGTGACCCAGCAACAAATGACTCATGCCTGGTCCAGCAGGGGGCCGCTAAAATCTCCCTACAGCACTAAAGTCTTGGTCATTCTTGAATGATCTATCTTCTTTATCTCTGATAGTCTGAGCTTCAAAAGACATGTTTTCCTTTTCACCCACAGGAACATGAATAGGGAGCTTGTACAGATGCTGCTTTGAGTAATAGAATTCACAACAGACCCAGCCTCTGGTATCCCAAATTAAGAAAAGGATACAGATGGCTCTTGGAATACAACAAAAAAATGAAAGCAAATGAGTATAATTTAAAGAGACACCCATCAAACTATGGTGATGGCCTCACATAGGCATTTCCCACACCATGAGGTCGTTCTTTAGATTGATTACTAGAGCTTAAGAAAAACGTGTGTTTCCCATTTTCCTGGCTCTGTACCTGAGATCCTTGACATCTTTGTTAAGGTTCCTATTGTCATTGTATTACTTTTTCATACACCATAGCGTGATCTGTCTAGTGTCATCTCTTTCTGGCTGAGTGGGACCTGCCCTAAAAAGAGGGTTCTGTACTCTGATCCCTAATTGTCTTCAGGCCACTCCCGATCTACACAATGTGTTTCCTTCTGATGTCTACAAATTACCAGAGAATAGTTTATTCCCTGATGTAGACTTGGCTACCCTTTTGGGGGGAGTGAGCTCCCATATGTTCGATCTCAAAGAACGTTTAAACTTACATTCAGGGGCTCAGGTGAAAATTGCAAACCCACGGGAGAGGATAGGAGATGTAGGATTATCTGATCCAGCCACCCAATCTCCTTGTACCTTGCAGTGAAGGTAGATCTTGCAAAGGTGAGGGTTAAAAGCAGGAATTTCAGAAGATGACTATGGGACTCTTCTCTTCTTCCCTGAGCTACCTTTCTGCCTTATTTTTCTGGAGCCCTTTCACTTAAAAAAAAATTTTTTTTTAATGTTTTATTTATTTTTGATATAGAGACAGACAGAGCACGAGAGGGGGAGGGGCAGAGAGAGAAGGAGACACAGAACCGGAAGCAGGCTCCAGGCTCTGAGCTAGCTGTCAGCACAGAGCCCGACGCGGGGCTCGAACCCACAAACGTGAGCTCTGACCTGAGCCGAAGTTGGAGGCTTAACGGACTGAGCCACCCAGGCGCCCCTGGAGCCCTTTCACTTAATATCTTTCCTCTCTTCTAAGAAATCTCTATTTTTTAAATGTTTTATTTATTTTTGAGAGAAGTGTGTGTATGTAGGCAGGGGAGAAGCAAAGAGAGATGAAGGCATAGGCTCTGCCCTGCCAGCAGCGAGTCCAAGGCGGGGCTCGAACTCACAAACTGTGAGATCATGACCTGATCCAAAGTTGGCTGGTTAACTGTCTGAACCACCCAGGTGCCCCAAGAAATCTGCATTTTTAACCAACACCATAGTCGATAGTAAAGACTCTGAGGAGATAGACACTTTGAGAAATGCTGACCTACATAACTTAGCCCAGTTCCATGGTGTGATGTTGGTGGACTTCCTGGCCTTTCCTGGCCTCCCTTGGCCCCTCTCTCCAGCTTCCTTTCCTGCTTGTCTCCTGTATTCCTTCACCCAACTCTCAACTCCATGAAATTGTCATTTGGCCAAAACTGAACTCTTAACATTTTCCAAACACATGGAGTTCATAAAAATTCAGAGCTCCTGTGGCTGCAGTGGCTTGTTTCCATCTTCAGGTCTCAGACTTGTACTTACTCTGAGAGAGCCAGTGAGGAGACATCTTGTCAGATGATTCCCTCAGGGTCCCTTCCTGTCTCCTTGTGCCCCCTCTGCCCTCTTCCTCCTCAAGTCTTAAAACATCATCTCTCCCTCTGTTTGGTCACTTCTGTACTTTTCTTGTGTCTCTTATTGTCACACTACTTAAAACCCAATTTGCTTTAGTCAGTTAGGCATCTGACTTCAGCTCAGGTCATGATCTCATGGGTTCAGGCCCCATGTCAGGCTCTGAGCTGTCAGTACCTGATGCTTGGGCTCGAATCCATGAGCCATGAGATCAAGACCTGAGGCAAAGTCGGTCGTTTCACTAACTGCGCCACCCAGGGGTCCCTCCATTGCATGTCTTCTTAAATTGTCTATGTCACATGTCACATTCTGTTTTAAAATTCATAATAGTATGTGCATTTATAGTACCTGCTATGTGTTAGGCCCTATTCTAAGCATTTTATGTAAATTAACTCACTTAAGCCTCACATCCTTCTACAGAAGTAGGAGCTACTGTTATCTCTACTTTCACAGATAAGGAAATGAAACACAAAGGATGAGTGACTTATGAAGTCCCCCATTACTAAATGGCTAAGCCATAGTTCAAACCTAGTCAGTCTGGTCCAAGAGACCATGTTATGTTACTACGTGTCTCTGTTCTGTAAACCTTACATTTTGTAGTTATTTGTATAAATATCTTATAAATTTTCTTCCGTCTCTACATACCTGTGTCTCCCAGTATATGGCAGGCACTCTCCAGATGCTTGAACAGTATAATTATATGGGAATGACTTTTATCAGGAGGTTCTTAAATTCTAAATTTTTGGAACACTTTGGGGAGAAAACCCTCAAATATATCTGATAATGGAATTTCTAGTGGTGGTAAAGGTCAAACCATAAATCCCTTTTGGCAGGTAGCATTTTCTCAGGGTTTTTGTTCTCCTACATACCTTTTCAAGCAGTTTTCCTTTTCATTTGTTTCACTTTTTCTTACAACATGTTCACACTTATATTTTAAATGATGGAAAGAAAAAGATCACTTGCAAATGCCAACTGGCAAAGTGTTTATTTTAAACAATGCTGTTCCGGTGCACCAGCTGCTGTTGCTATGCTTGCATATTGGTTGCTAGGGGTAGTGAGGAGAGTCAAGCTTGTGATGTCAAGATGACAAGTTGCTTCAACCCAACGTTCTATTGGCCAGGATTTTTCTGAGATCAGGAGTCCTCAATTAAGGCCATTAGAAGGGTACTTAGTTTTAACTTACAGAAATAATTCAAAGCACAGAAAGAATTAATTATAATCTAGTCATTTTCTAAGTGTGGAAGGAAATGTGGCAGTTTGTGTAGATTTAGAATTTGGATAAGAGTTTTTAAAGGTTTATTTCTCCTCAAAGGATGATGCAATCATTACAGAAGGCTAATAGTATTGTAAAATAAAAAAGAAAAGCTACCCTTAATCTCAAAGTATGTTATCTGTCCGACAAAGGATTTGTGTAAATATATCAGTTGTCATGACACAGGAAAAGAGACCTCACAATTTTAGAAATTGTCCCACTGTGAATGCAGATTTATAGATTTATGTTTATACAGGAAATATTTGTATTTGCTTATCATCATTTTGCTTATGTTTTACATATAGACTCATTCAATAAGAAATCCTTAAGCACCTACTACATGTAAAACATTTTCTTAGGCATCAAAGCAGAATGACCAACTGTACCAATTTACCTGGGGTTTTCCCCAGTTTTGGCACTGAAAATCTCATGTCTTAGGAACCCCCCAAGTCCCAGGCAAACACAGACAATTAGTCACCATACAAGGAAGAAACAAAACAAGACTAAAATTGTCTCCAAAAACTTTCATGTGTCCAGGAAAACAAGTTGAACAGGCAAACAACCAAAAAGCACAAACAATAGAATCTTGCACTTATTGAGTGTTTGTAAGGTAAATTCTATCATTATTTCCATTTTAAAGATCAGACCTTGCTGAGACACAGCAAGGGGAAATAACCTAATTAGTGGAGGAGTCAGAATTTAAGCCCAGGAAGTTTGGCTTGAGAGCACATACTATCGTTAAGTACTGTATGGAAAAGCTCTCCAAGGCAGGAGATTAATAGAGCCAGGGGCACTGGGGAAAGCATCACAGAAGAGTGAATGACTATACCTTGACCCTGAAAAGTGAGCAGGAATAAGGGAGGAAAGCATCATTAAAGAGAGGAAATCACACAAGCCATGGTCTGGAGTAAAGAACAGGCTAAGTGTTCTTTCTCCAGAGATATGACAGAATTAGCTAGGAAAGAGGCTGATATTTGCAGACAATTAAATGCAAAGGCAGAAAGAGAGAGAGAGAGAGGGAGAGAGAGAGAGAGAGAGAAAACGAGCGAGCGAGGGGGGGGGAGGTGGCTTTCCCTGGAGCGATTTAGCCTCTGTGGTCAAAGGCAAGGTCACCTACTGGATGAGGAGGTGGGATGGAGGCTGGAAGAAGGGAGTGAAGGTTTGCAAGCTCCTTTCTTGAGCTATTTTAAGAAGTCTGCAGGTATCCAGCAAGAGGATTCCTGAAGAGTAGGAAGGAGTTGAAATAGAATATTAATAATTTTTCATTCTAACATGGTCATATAAAACATTCCGGAAAATAGAAAAAAAAGAAATCATTAAACCCACTATAATTTTATTTATTTTTTTAAGGAAACTGTTTTATTTTTTTTTATTTAAAAATTTTATTATTTTTTTATTTTATAAAGTTTCATATTTTTTTAACATATGCAATTATTTTCCATCATTTACAATACAGTAGTTGCAATGACACTCCAAACAGAAAAGCAACGTAAAAAATCAAAACACCAACTTCTGTTTCATGTAATTAGACTTATACAGAGATTAGAAGGTTAAGTAACAACTAGTTAATCACCTAATTTCACAGCTATCTGAAGTGGCAAACATTATATAGCAGCTTATCTATGATACATTCAAGATAAATGATACAATATATTACTTGTTCATAGGCTACAACACAGCCTGCTTAATACCTTTCCTTAAATTCCACCTCTATACTACAATATGCTTGAGGTCCATGCAAAAAAGTAGCTACCTTTTATGTAGGAAATGGATGATTAAGTCTTTGGTGTTGTAAAAGCAA
>NC_043704.1:103670085-103685800 GCF_006229205.1 Suricata suricatta | reverse complement strand
ATCCATTAGATACTGAATCAATTTTTCTTAAGCACTCCTAACTGCTTGCTTTTCTTGAAGCTAGATCATTCTGAATATTTCCTGTTAGACCTATGAGTGCAAACATATGGTTTCTGTCCTTCTCTGCCTGGCTTACTTCGCTCAGCATGACACCCTCAAGGTCCATCCACTTTCCTACAAATGGCCATATGTCATTCCCTCTCATTGCCATGTAGTACTCCATTGTGTATATATATCACATCTTCTTGATCCACTCATCAGGTGATGGACATTTAGGCTTTTTCCATGTTTTGGCTATTGTTGACATTGCTGCTATGAACATTGGGGTAGATGTGCTCCTATGCCTCAGCATTTCTGTATCTCTTGGGTAAATACCTAGCAGGGCTATTGCTGGTTCATAGGGGAGTTCTATGGATAGTTTTTTGAGGACCCTCCACACTGTTTTCCAGAGTGGCTGCACCAGTTCACATTCCCACCAACAGTGTAGGAGGGTGCCCATCTCTCCACACCCTCGCCAGCACCTATAGTCTCTTGATTTGTTCATTTTAGCCACTCTGACTGGTATGAGGTGGTATCTCAGTGTGGTTTTGATTTGTGTTTCCCTGATGATGAGTGATGTTGAGCATCGTTTCATGTGCCTGTAGGCCATCTGGATGTCCTCTTTGGAGAAGTGTCTGTTCATGTCTTCTGCCCATTTCTTCACTGGGTTATTTGTTTTGAAACCCACTATAATTTTAGTCTTTGTCTTGTTTGTTTCTTATACTCTTAGAATCATGGTGTACCTATATATCTGAATCCTGCATTTGATTTTACTTAATTTATTATCATAGGCATTTCCCATTTTGTTCTATAGTCTTAATATCCATCATTAATAAGAACCAGACAATATTCTGTTGTGGGTGTATTCCACAATTCCCTTAACCTTAACTTTAATTAATCTTAAGTTAACTTAACTTTTTTTAAAAATTAACTTTAACTTAGTTGATGTTCAAGTTTTCAGCATTTTCCTTTCATAAATGAAGCTAGAATGACATCTTCATGCTTATATTTTCTTCCCATGGTTCTCATATATTTTTTTTAAATCTTTCTTTAGCTGCCATGAGGCTATGAAGCAAAAAGATTCATTTTTTACACAAGCATACACATGCTAACATATCCAAGTGTTATGTTTTCCTTAAAAAATCAAAAATTTGTGGTTTTTTAAAGAGAAATATTTACTTATCTCACTGGCATTTCTAATTACTTTTTTAATTTTTTTTCACATTTATTTATTTTTGAGAGACAGAGTGAGGCAGAGCACAAGCTGGGGAGGGGGAGAGAGAGAAGGAGACACAGAATCTGAAGCAGGCTCCAGGCTCTGAGTTAGCTGTCAGCACAGAGCCTGATGTGGGGCTCGAACCCATGTGCTGTGAGAACATGAGCTGATTGAAGTAGGATGCTCAACCAGCTGAGCCACCCAGGCACCCCTGGCCTTTCTAATTACTTAAAAATTTGGAATTTGTTTCCTTCTTTGTAATTCCTTCAGAAATAGCCTCAATTGGCCCCCTCCCACAACTGCCACAAATTAGTCTTCTATCTTATCTACGTTTCTTGTTTTATTTATAGCTATATATCTTATAATCACCTAGCTTTCAAAGAGGACTTGGCTCTGAATAACACTTGGCTGGACCCAAACCCTTGTTACCCAGAGGCGTTAACCTCAGAAATCCCTGCCTCTGACTCATAGTTTCTGCAAATAGCCCATCTCTCTCCCCAGTTCCAATGTCTCTCTTCCCTATCCTTATCCCTCCATGGCTGTTGGTCTTTGAGCTCCATTTAAATCTCTGGTTCCTTGACTCACCCATCCCCTTTCTTCAAGACTTTAAGTCAGCTCTTAACTTCCTCTCTTGTACCCATCACTTCATCCTCTTTTGCAGCACCCTCCTCTCTTGCCTGCTTCTGCCCTGCTGATTCTGATTCCTGGATGAATCTAACTGGGTGCCTTTTTCACTCCCATATCTGGCCCACATAGCTTCTGGGGTCAGGTAGAAGATGGTTACCTTATAAAGGTGGTCCTGCACCAAGCTGTACCCTCAGGGCTGCTCAATACTCCTTAGCTAATGGTTAACTGAGTGCTTGATAAGTGTTGTGTACCATTCTAAGTGCTCAGAGGTATTATTGTAGTTCATCCTATAGCACATTATGTCCATGTAGAAGCTGAAAGATTAAGTAAATTGCCCAAGAATGTGCCATTTCAGTGTGGGGGCTGGGATTGTACTAGGCACCTAAGATTGCTATCTTTTTTATGAAAAAATACACAAATGTGTGACTGTTTGAGCTGTCTTTAATTCTAATAGCTTAGAAGAATCTGGTTAGAATTTTGTTATCATATGACTTATGAAGAAAATATATATTTAAAATAAATATGTAATTTTCTACTTTACTATAGACTTAAGTACCAGGAAGACCAGAATCTGATCTTCTGGTGTTTTTGTATCTCTACTGTTTAGTTCAGTGCCCAGCATGTAGCAAAAATTCATAAGGAATATTGAAATAATGTAATATAATAATTCTTAGCTCTTCATTAAAAGCTCTAAAATCTCTATAAGGTATGTAAATGTATTTAAAATAATTAAATATTTTATGTTTATATCCCTTGACAAAATAAGACCAGTCCTGGGAATTTATCCTTAGGAACTAATTCAAAAGGAGGAAGGAAAAAAAGCATTAGGCAAGGAAATGTTCATTGAAGTGCTGGCTACCTAAACAGAGAAATAAGACATACATAAATATATGAGAATAGTGAAACAATTAAAGTTATGATATATTTCTTCAAATGAATTTTGTGCAACCAATAAAAAAGATAAGTTCTTTTAACAGGAGTTGGAAAAATAAAGCAAGATTCAAAAGCCCACGCATGGCTTGATCACATGACACAGCAGGCCTTATTACAGAGTGACTAAAAGTAGAGGCTTTGAATTTGGACTACCAGAACTCATTTCTAGGACCTTTCAACTTGCCACACAACCTAGGACAAGTTGCTTAACATTCGTCAGTCTCAGTCTCCCCTGTTCCATGGGGATGATGCTCTCAGAGTCATTGTGGGGATTAAATGAGCAAGCATGAACAGTGCCCAGGACGTCATCTGACACACTGATCTGGCACCTATGCATATGGTGAGGACTGGTAGAAAATATGTACAAGGAAAAATAATTGATTCTTTTCGGTATGTGTGTGGGGGGGTATGTGGATCAGTTTTTTAATTTTTTAATTTTATAAAATATATGCAGTAAATAGCCACTAATAAAAAAAAATACAGTCACTTTTAAAATATCTTACAGGGGCACCTGGGTGGCTCAATAGGGTAAACATCCGGCTTCAGCTCATGTCATGATCTCAGGGTTCCTGGGTTCGAACCCTGCATTGGGCTCTGTGCTGACAGCTAGCTCAGAGCCTTCAGAATCTGTATCTCCCTCTCTCTCTGACCCTCCCCTGCTCGCGCTTTCTCTGTCTCTCAAAAATAAATAAAAACTTTTTAAAAAATAAAAAAAATGTTTAAAATATCCTACAAATTAGGTTTATCTCTAATTTAGAAAAACTTCAGTCCAAACAAGTGAATTGACTCAACTAGTGCTCCAAGACTCCTCTCAGAAACCTCACTAGTAGGACTGATGCTTCTCTACTCCCTCCTGCTCATGAGCCGTTGGGACTCTGCCACCATTCACCAATTTACACCAAACATGTGGAGTTAGACTCATTTTCATGCTACAAAGGCATACAGAGAGTCATGCTCATCTGATAATGATAGTACTGTGGTCTGGGCCTTTGGATTCCTGCTCACGTGTTGAAGCTATCTTGTAACCTTACAGGTTATCAGATCACACACTACTATTTCTCTTCTTCCTCTTTGTTTGTCTTCCTCTTATCAGACTGAAATAGGTAAAGATGAATTAAAGGTGCCTGCATTATCCCTCAACCTGCAAACAAATTGGAATGTTTCAATGCCTAAACTTTAGTTGTAATAAGCCTTATTTAGCTGAACAGCTTGCCAGACCCACAGCACAATAGTTGGGTTACAACTATACTATTTGTATATTTGTATTATGATAGAGTTCCATGTAGCAAGAATTGATAATAATGATCTTGGCATAAATTATTTTCATTCTTTAGGGCCTCAGGATTCAGAGAAATTTTTAAAAAGAATAGTCTTCTGCAACTTCAAATCAAACAGAAATAAAATCCAGAGTTCAGTGTAAGCTCAAGGCTTGTCACCACCTGCTCAAATGTGAGAGCAGCACTTTAGGCATGTCCAAGTCTGCTTAGCTTATTCTTATTAGTGGGGGCTTTTAATTAAACCAAGACAGTTTCTCTGCCTGACCAGGGCAACTACTGATGAGAATAAAATTGATGGGAGAGGAACAGTTAACAGCAGGAGATACATGGGAACAAGAAATAAAAGAGCCATAGTCAAACTGAAGAATATTGCTGTAGTATATTATATTTGACATTTACTGCTGTGTCTAATAATGCATCCCTTACTTCTCTCCAGCAGCCATGTTACTTCATTATTTTAAATTTTTGGAGCTTTTGTTTTTGAAAAATGACAAAAGTCCCAGTTTTCCATTCCTCATTAGGGTGCATATTTAATTGTATTCCTCTGTTCATTATATTTGAATGTTGCCATTCAACCAGAAGAGTGCTGGCAAAAATCATGTAAATGGCTATGCCTGGCTTTTCCAGGGTATTTAAAATTCTATCGTTGTTTCCATAAGCCACAGACAGTGGGTTATTTTTCATGGACAGACAGTGCATTCTTCTCTTGGGGTTTTTATGGACAGACTGTATAAAATGATAACACAATGAATGGGGTACCCGCTCTCCTATATCAAGGGCTTAAATCAGCTATTTCAGACAGAAACTCAATGTGTTAGAGCACGTTTCGAATAGGTTTGCAGGTACAGGCTATAAGACAAAAATTTCAACATCTTTTGTGATTAATTCTCATGAAAGGCTAATGACATTTTTTACAATAAATTAGAGCTAAGGTGAGGGAGATTTCGGTAATGAAGGTTCAGGTGGCAACCTGAATAAAATCGGTAAGATTTGCATGCCCGACTTAAAACAGATGTATCTATCTTCAGAATGGCCAAGGTTTGAATTATTGTGGAAGATATAGCAAGGGTGAATCTTCTACTTGCCTGTGCATAATCTCTTCCATGTCATGTGATGGTTTTTATGAGTTTATAATACCATATTCACTGTAGTTCATTTCACACACTCCTGAAAGAGAAGTTATTTCACTATAATTGCTTAACAAGAAACTATTCTTAATATTAGTTTCTAATTAACCCTAATTTAATCATAGTCCTTAGAGCTTCCATTTTGTTGTTTCTTTTTTAAACCTGTTGTGAAATAATGGTCTAATGTAATTTCTTAAAACTGTCTCTAAGGAATGTGAAGAAATGTCTGTTTGCAGCTAATGATCCAGAAAATCAAGAATTACCCCTAGTCTGCCAATGAAGGATATTTTTTTATCGGTTTGAAATTCTTTTTAATAGAAAAAGTTTGCATGGAATTAATTTTTAAGCATAGCCTTTAATGCAGACTTAAATTCCCAGCCACTCATGTGATCTCTTGTTATATTTCTTCTAAGAATCCTAAGTTTGTAGAGCCTCTTTATCCAAACTATTATGGCCAGTGTTACAGTTAAGTAGTGGATTCATTACTCAATAAATTATAATAATATTATGTAACAGACATCAAAATAGTTTGGTTTAAAATCACTGAATTTCAGCATTATATTCTATAGGCTTTACACTTAATCTTTATCTAATCATTATGACTGATAAACTTGTGAAGAGTTGATTTTGTACAGTACACTGGAGACAAAGTACCATATATTTGGCTATCTAAAAATAAGAGGGGAAATGAAACTGCAAAAACTCATAAAATATAACATTATTCATGATAAATCTATTTTGTTTATTCCTTTATGTATGTCTCATTTACTCCCATCCAGAAGATAACGTGGCTTTATCATTAGAGTGACTATATAATTTGTCATCTAAACTTTTGAGAGTGAGAGGGTTAATATTAATGATCATACTGAGGCATAGGCATAAACTAGCCCTATCCCAGGAAAGCTGGTAAATATAGTTAGCCCCGTTATCAAAAAGCTCAGTACGATAAAACCATAGGCTGGACAAGACAAGACCAAAGGAAAAAGAAGGAATAAGAAGGAAGGGGTAGTGAAAAACCATTTCGTCTTTTCAGGAATACCTGCCTGACTTTGATCTATCTAGACAGAAGATGTATCACTTAACAGGTTGAAAGTTGGGAATCTCCTATATCACTACTTACTAAATCATAAGGAATACTCTATTAGTCAGCATAGACTAACTGCTATAATAAAGAAATCCAAACTCTTAGTGGCATAAAACAATAAATGTTTATTTTTCACTCATTACTGTTCAGTGTAGGTTGACGAGGCAGTGATGATTGGTGGGCATGGCTCAGCACCCAAGGCAGACAGAGGTACCCTTCTCTTGAACTTGGGACAAGCTAGATAGCCTTGGATATAAACACCCATCCAAGAGATCAGAGAAGAAAGAGAGTGTGGAGGATCAAATTTTTGTCATGTGTCAATTATAAAAGTTATATGCCTCACTTTCTCCTACATTCCATGGCCAAAAGTCAATTGTATGACACCCTGACTGTTCACTTTAAGGAAGTGCAAATGGGGTTTGGTGAACATATAACCATCTCTATCACTCTCCACCATTCTGGTTACCAAGTATTCATCTTACTCTTCTTTCTATACACAGAATAAGGAAATCTCATATATAGTTTCTGCATGGAGTTCAAACTCTAGAATCTCTGGGAGGTGCCCAGTTCTCTTCATCAGCTTCTGATGTGGCTTCTTGTAATATGCTGACCTGTGAACTAGAAATGTAAATTATCAGCTCCCTATCATTTTTCTCCATACATTCAGGAAACCATGGTGGACTAGGGATAAATACCCTGGTTGACATTTCTGTAGGGAAAGATAATCAATAATCAACTAGAAACAATTTTTCTTACCTTTGCTTTTATAGAACCTTGCATTATTCTTTAGCTTCAATTACAAATGTCATCTTCTTTCCCTTTCACTGTTATTCCTCTTGAGAAATCACCCAAGTATTTGTGTCATATTAAGAATATATTAAATCTGTTCTCTTGTAGCTTAGATTAGAAACTATGCAGCTGCTAAGTAAGACCCTCTACAGTCCTCATTCTTTAAAGTATATAATGGACTTAATAACAGAAAGAGCTTCTTTATCAGTGATTAGGAGGATTATGGAAGAAGATTTATAAGTACTAAAAGAGTTGAGAAAATTACTTCTCAACCAAGATATATAGGAGAGGAGGAAATAGTATAGAAGCAAAGTTATTAGTTTCCTGACATTCAAATTATTGTTAACTGGCTTATATCTTACTATGTGTTCCTAAACTTGGGTACTTTTTTTTTTATGTTTAGTGCCTAGTAACCATAAAGATACCACTTCATTTTCTTGGCACAAACATTACCACTGTACAAAACTGGGGAAAAAAATGAAAGTCTGATAATATTTATTGAAGATTTTGAATCCTAAAATAAAAATGGAAGAATAGCAAATAAACAGTTTTTTAAGTTTTTATTTCAAAATAATGTTAGACTTACAGAAGAGTTGCAACCATTGTTTAGAGAATTCCTATATACACTGCACGTAGTTTCTCCTAATGTTAACATCTAACATAACCATGGTATAATTTTCAAAATAAGAGATTAACTTGGTATAATACCAAACCACAGACTTTATTGGGATCTCATCATTCTTTCCACTAATGTCCGTTTGTTATCATATATTCTTAGTTTCCTCCAGTCTATGTCTATTACTCCATACTTCCTGTCTTCCATCACCTTAACTTTTTGAAGAATATTTTCAAATATTTTGTAGTATATTCAACAATTTTGAATATATGAAGGTTTCTCAGGGTTAAATTAAGGTTGTGGAATTTAAGGAAGAAGTACCTTCTCTATTGTGTACACATAGGGAGCCATATCATATCAAACTGACTTATCTCTAATCACTTGGAAAAGTGATACCTGTCAGGTTTATTTATTTTAAAGGCACCATTCTTCTCATTAATAAATATTTTGGAGGGAGATACTGTGGTCAGTGCTTGTGTCCCACCTCTCACTGCAGCCATCTGCTTTCCCCTAGATTCTACCCTGTACCCTCAACACTCAGGTAAGAAAAAAATTGTGAATTTGCTGCTTGCTCAGCATTTTTGTTGTAAGTTTTAGAGTTTGTTGTTTCTACCTCTCAGCAGAAACCAAAAATCCAGTGCTTGAGCTTTAAATAAATACTCTTAATATTAACTGTTACTGTTAGTTGTCATGTTGATCAGTCTTAGTCAAATCCCATCAGTCCATTTCCTCTGCCAGTTTATTGGCTTTGGAATTGGATGTGACTCACTTTTGGCCAATGAAATTTGAGGGAAACTGTGCTATGGTCCTTCTAAGGAAAAGTTCTTTTCTTCTAATACAAGAAATAAGTAAAAGATAGTTCACCTTTTACCTCTGGATGTAGCTATTTCTGGATATTTTGTCTGAAACTTGACCACATATTCCACCATCATATTGTTTCTGGTACAAAAATGAAGCCAACACTGAGGACAGCCAAACAAAAAGAACCTATTGGTTGCTTACTGGCATATTTCAGCTTCTATTCTAACTAACCATTGAACCGAGTTTATCTCTGCAGTTCTAGTTATGTGCAATAGTAAATTTCCTTATTGTTCAAGCTTAGTTTGATCTTTGTTTTTTCAATTACTTGGATCCAATGTCTTGTAATTGTTATCACCACTTCAATTGAATTATGATTTTTATGCAAATATAGTACAATCTCTTTATTAATTCTACTCTTCATGAGTATCTGGGTTGTTCCTAGTTCTTAGTTTTAGGAACACTGATGCTATAAATGTTTTAGTACCTGTCTTTTGGTGAATATGTCCACATTTCTTTTCACTGTATCCTTTAGAATGAAATTTCTCAGTAATAAACCATGTGCATTTTCAATTTTAAAAATAGAAACAACAAAATACATTTTTAAAAGGCTGTTATCAATTTACCCTCTTGCCAAAAATTTGTGAGAGTTACAATTGCTCCACATCCTTGCCAACACTTGGCATTATCAGTCTTTTCATTTAGGCATTTTGATGAATGTATATGTGTAGTTATATCACATTGTGATGAGTTATATTTATATATGAATTAATATTTATATTCATATCCATTCTATATCAATTTCTATATAGGAATCATAGCCTGGATGCAGATTGTTGAGAAACTACCAAAAGACTGTTAATATTCATGTAAACTAATACTTTTTATACTGCACTTGGAAGTAAAGTGGTGAAAAGGGAGCAATGTTAAGCCTAAGTGTACATTGTCCAATGAATAAGCTCTAGTCCATTTCCTTTTTTTTAAATGTTTATTTATTTGGGGTGGGTAGGGACAGAGAGAGAGTAGAGAGAGAATCCAAAGCAGACCTAGCTTTGCCAGTGCAGAGCCAGATGCAGGGGTCAATTGTGAGATCATGACCTGAGCTGAAATCAGGAGTCAGACGCTTAACTGACTGAGCCACCCAGGTGCCTCTCTAGTCCATTTCTTTCCATTTCTTTCTTTTTTCTTTTCTTTTCCTTTCTTCTCTTTTCTTTCTTTTCTTTTCTTTTCTCTTTCCTCTTCTTTTCTTTCTTTCTTTCCTTCCTTCCTTCCTTCCTTTTTACTAATATAGGTTATTGTCAAGTTCATTTCCATATAACATCCAGTACTTATCCCAACAAGTGCCCTCCTCAATACCCATCACCCATTTTCCCCTCTCCTCCACCCCCATCAACCCTCAGTTTGTTCTCCGTGTTTAAGGGTCTTTTAATGGTTTACCTCCTCTCTCTCCATAACTGTTTTTTCCCCTTCTCTTCCCCCCATGGTTTTCTGTTAAGTTTCTCCTGCTCCATATATGAGTGAAAACACATGGTATCTGTCTTTCTCTGGGTGACTTATTTCACTTAGTATAATAGTCTCTAGTCCATTTCTAAGGGTAGAGTAGGTTTTTTAAAGTAGAATAGTAAGATGAAATAAAAGACAGAAATTGCTTCCATGTGATAAATGAAACATACCATTGGGAGAGACAAAAAAGGCATGATACAAAGAAGGGTTTAAATCAAATCATTTATTCTTTTTAGACTCACTATAAAGTGAAGAACAGATTTAGATGATTTTCACATTTTTCTCTCCATCTATAACATTCTATGTCTTTTTAAAATTTTCTCCTTAAGAATATTATTTATGTTCTTTGAATCCAAATATTGTGTGCTTGTCACTCATATAAAACCCCAGACCAATTGTGGGGTCAGGAGGGCTCCCTAAAGCTCAAGTCATTGCCCATAACCCCTGGAGCACAGGTGCCTTGATGAAAGGATCTCCTTGATTCACATCTGCATATGGGCAGTGGTGATATGGACTTTTCCTGGAGAAAAAGTTTCATTTCCTGTATATGCTGTAACTTGTACTTGTGAGCAGTTGTAAAGGTCAGCGATCTAAAAGTTGGAGGATGAAAAGCCCTAGTTTTGATTGGAGAGAGCTAACCAAGATAGACAAATAGCTATTTGGGCCTCAAAACCCCTTGACAAAAGTTTATCTGCCTGAAGGTAATCTAAATGCCTTCATGAATATCTATGCAGGTCTCTGTGTCTGTTTAGGATGTGCTTCTTTTTTTTTTTAATTATTAATTTTTTTAATAGAGAAGAAATTTCTTTTTTTTTTAATTTTTTTATGTCTTTATTTTGAGAGACAGAGACAGAGAGTGAGCTGGGAACGGGCAGAGAGAGAGGGAGACAAAGACTCTGAAGCAGGCTCGGGGCTCTGAGCTGTCAGCACAGTCTGATGCAGGGCTAGAACCCACAGACTGTGAGATCATGACCCGAGCCAAAGTCAGACGCTTAACCGACTGAGCCACCCAGGTGCCCCTAGGGTGTGCTTCTAAACCCATGGATTAAGGCTGAGAACTGGGCCAGATTATTTGGTGACTATGTTCAAGTTCTATTACAGTGTCAGTGGGGGCAACTTTTTCTTGGGCAGTGATGTTAATATTTAAAGTCTGCTTGTTTAAGCAGTTATCTTCTCTGACATTAATGCCTCATTTTCAATTTGCTTTGAAATCTATTGCTTTTTTTTAAAGCATCCATCCACATGTTTGTTTCTAGTTTTCAAGTGTAATTAATGATAAAAGCATTACCTCTTCTTTTGTAGTCATGGTTTACTCTTCATTTGAATCTGTCAGGGAGTACTTAATGTTGGCCAATTAAGTGCTTTAGCATGTCACAGGTTTGCTCTGTTGATACTCTAATAGCATCCCCCTGTGGCACAGATAATGAGACCTGAGTTTGCTTGGCAGTCTGCTTCCAGTAGTTCACCTCTGACCATCAATCTAATGGAGGCTCAGAGCCTCTTGGCATGTTTACTCAAGGGCCATTTATTTTGTGAATATGGTGGTAAGTCCTGGTTTTTCTTGAGAAATAGTATAATCTTGCTCATTCCTATTTTGGAAGTGCATTTTTTGTTTATAGGATGCTTCTTAACGTATACAGTTTTAAAATGTGCAGAGAGCAGCATGGAATTATTATACACCCATGGAGTCTCATAGATGTGGTTCTAATGCCAGCTCCCTTATTTAGCAACCAAGTGGCCTTTGGACATTTCTTAATCTCTCTCTCTCTGCCATCTGAAGAATAAAAATAAATCTACCTGGGAGGGATTTTACAGATTAAATATAATAAATGTAAAGTATCTGGCACATAGTGAGCAAATACTTGGCGGTTATTCTAATTGGAAGAAACACCCCTCTTCCTTATGTGTGCATTGCAATGACAGTGACAGTGAGGGTACGCTCCATCTCTCTGCAGTGATGTGAAGATTTCTTCATTTCAATTGGATAAATAACTAGTAATCTGAGAAATGAAGACTAATAATAGTCCAGAGATAGCCAAACATAAAGACATGCTTTGCTTCTTTTATGAAGCAGATTCTGTTAAGATAAATACTTCTATAAAGAAATAATTGTGCCAAATGATGTATTCTTTCAGGCAAAAATTGAAGTAGAAAAAGTAAACTTTTATTTTTTAAAAACTATACTTTCCGTTTTCTTTTAAAAAAATTTTACTATTTGGAGAAGATAAAGTCATCATTTACTCAAATAAACTAAAAGGGACATCTCTATGGTTTCTAGGTAATGGCATGTATCCTAAACATTGTTATTGAATGTTGAAGATTTTGAAATTTCTTTTTATGATCCTCTCTACTTACAGTGGTGTGACTTTGATGTTATACTTAGTTTTCTATGTAATATATACCGAGGAGATATGTTATTTACTGAACAACTTTTCCTAAGTTGTATTTAATTTTTTTTTTAAAGAGAAAGAGAACATGAGTGGAGAAGAAGGGCAGAGGGAGAGAAAGGAGGAGAATTTTAAGCAGGCTCCGCGCTCAGCGGGGAGTATAACTCAGGGCTCATTCCCAAAAACCTGGGATCATAACCTGGACCAAAATCAAGAGTTGGATGCTCAACCCAATGAGCCACCCAGGTCCCCCTAAGTAGTATTTTATTCAGAGAATACATCCGTTTCTTTGGCTTTTAATCCCTTCTGCCTCTGCAGAAAGTATTATCCGGGGCTACATTTTTGCCAGTAGTTAGTCCCTATCATTTGGTCCAGGCCGAAGACATCAAAGTTGTATAACATATGGGGCAGAATTAGAGGACTAGATTTGAGCGCTTAGTTAATAGAGCTTAAATCCATCTATCTTAACCCTGAGTATGAGACACTAGCTCTGGAATTGCCTAATATGCATTGCGCACTTATAACGTCTTTGAGCAACACCCTCTTTCAGTGTTTCCCCTGCACCAGTAATTGTGATGCAGGGCATCTAACTGATATTTGAGAAACATTTTGGCTCTCTTTTTTTGAGATGGGAGAAAAACGCTGGGAGTGTAACAAAGTTCCCTTGCAAGAATAGGGTTGTTATTAGACAGATATGAGGCTCTGGAACTCTGTTCTTAATGTAAAACCTAAGAATCCCAGGGATTCTATCACTCCTGGCACTTCTGTGATCACCAGAATTCATTTGGCCGGTATCCCCATTGTCATTGACTGCGCCAGCCTTAACTGCTTTACTGAAATGAAAGGGTAACATTCTCATCAGCGGAGGACTGAGAAGCCATACTCCTTTTGATTAACTTGGTTCCCCACTCAAAAGGATTAGAATTAAAATTCTTTTTGTGATTCATTGCCATATTTTCCAGACTGGAAATCATATATCAATTCAAATGCCTTTATGTTATTCCAGGTGTTGCAAAAGTTAGATTTAAAAAAAATTAGGGGCACCTGGGTGGCTCAGTCGGTTAAGCCTCTGACTTCGGCTCAGGTCAGATCTCACATTTGTGGGTTCGAGCCCCGTGTCAGGCTCTGTGCTGACAGCTAGCTCAGAGCCTGGAGCCTGCTTCCGGTTCTGTGTCTCCTTCTCTCTCTGCCCCTCCCCTTCTCGTGCTCTGTCTCTCTCTCTATCAAAAATAAATAAAACATTAAAAAAACTAATCTATTTCTTTATTACTCAAGTAGAATATTCATAAATAAAATTAAAAAAACAAAAAATATACAGTAATTTTATACTTTGTCTTTATTTCTCAATTCTTCAGTTCATCTCCCCTGAACAACCATTGTTAGCAGTTTCTTATGAATTGATTTAGATATATTTAAGCATATATAATTATATACTATATACAGTGTTTACATCTTTTTATTTATGTAATTTTTCCTCAGTGATTTTTTCTTTTGGTGATTGGTCCTTGTACACATATATATATCTACCTCAAGCTCTCTCATTAATATCTGTACAGTATTCAATCTAGGGATGGACCATAATTTGTTTTATCACTCTCTTCTAGATGAACATTTGATTGTCTTTAGTCTTTTGCTCCATAAAGCAATACCAGAATACATGTTTGCACACCATTGAAATAAAGACAAAACAAATGAGAAAAGCAAAGGCTATTTATTTAGTCTTGCTATAGCTAAGGAGTCAGCCACTCTGACTTGCATTTTGGCAGAGACTCAAAGGCAGGCAAAAGAATGGGAAAGGGGAAAGCTTCAAGTGTACCCTGATTGCAGGCTGTTGACATAGGGAAGCTGGAGGTGAGTAAGGCATCCTATGTAATTGGTTAGGGGAGCATATTTGGCTTTTTCTGATGGGTCATAAGTTGGAAGTGGAGACAGAAATTAGGAATCTGTGATTGTTAATAAAATTTTGAACTTATTATTACAGAAGCTATTGTTTAGCTTCCTAGATTGTTACTAGAGATAGCTATTCTAGCTTCTTGCAAGTCTGACATATAGCAGGCTGGCTTCTTGGGCTATTTATGGCAGATAAGGAGTTGGTTTCCTGGGTAGCTTGCTTCAGGCTGCGGGTCAAAGTTCAATATTACATATGGTGCAACCATTGTTCATTTGCATATTCAGTCTCAACACATATGCAAATGCTTTTATAAGATAAATTCCTAAAAGTAGAATTTCTGAGTTAAAAACATATGCCATTTAATTTATAAATATTTTGTCAAGTTGCTTGGCATAAGTTTTTATGAATTTATAGTCCTTATAGCCTTGTGGGGATATAAGAGGATGGATTACCAAACTCTTTAACTTTGCCAGTCTGATAGGTAAAAAAACAAACAAACAAAACTATCTCAGTATAGTTTAATTTATACCTGACGTTGAGAATTCTTTCTCATGTATTGTCATGTTTTTCTTTCTCTATGAGTTGTCTTTTCATGTGTCTGGTGTCAATATATTTTTAGGTGCTCCCAGGCCAAGGAAGATATAGAGAGTAAGACTCTGGAATTTGAAATTATCATCTTGAAAATTCAACATAGAATCAGGACAGGACATGAAATCCACTCTCTTAGCAAATTTTAAGTACACAATAGAGATTCATTAAGTATCATCACCTTGGTGTCCATTACATCTCCAGAACTTATTCATCTTATAATTAAAATTTTTTACCCTTTGACCAATATCTCCCTATTTTTCCCACCCCTCGCCATAGGCAACCACCAATCTATTCTCTGTCTTTATGAGTTTCACTTTTTTAGATTCCACATTTACGTGAGATCATAGTTTTATTTTGTTTTGTTTTCCATCTGGCTTATTTCACTTAGCATAGTGACTTCAAGTTTCATCCACATTGTTGCAAATGTCAAGTTTTCCTTTTTTTTATGCCTGAAAAATATGCCATTATGTAGATAGCAAATATTATATAGATAGATTGATAGATATAATGGTATTATATCATAATATATGCATATCTTCAGTATACTTCATAATTTTTTAATCTATTCATTCATCAACAAACACTTAGATTGTTTCCAAGTACATGGACTTTGAAGTTGGGCAACTGAAGCTCAGCTATTCATGACCTTAAGGGAAGTAGTAACCTTTCTCATCCTCCTCTTCCTCACTGGTTCAGTAGAAATGTTAATATCTATTCAGGAGTTCTTGGTTGGGAGGTGATTTTTAGCATAGTGCCTGGAATGTTGGAAGCACCCAGCAATTGTTGGCTCAGGTACTCTTTGGCATCTAGTGAACTTTGTAGCCACCAGAAAATCAA
>NC_043704.1:103663885-103669985 GCF_006229205.1 Suricata suricatta | reverse complement strand
AAGAAAAAGTGAGGGCACAGGGGGATTTAACATTTAAAAAAGTCCTTTGGCTAGAGTTCTATCAAATCAGGGTGATACCTATGGTTATATCCTATTGATCAAAAGGTCTGGATATATTTGGTTAACTCTGATTAACAAAACATTGGAAAATTAACTGTCAATATGTGCAGTTTACTGTATAAAATCTTTGCAAACACCAGGAGAGTTGAAAGGGATA
The DNA here is from genome assembly GCF_006229205.1 of Suricata suricatta. Lineage (NCBI taxonomy): Eukaryota > Metazoa > Chordata > Mammalia > Carnivora > Herpestidae > Suricata > Suricata suricatta. The sequence continues at coordinate 103,669,768 of NC_043704.1, read as the reverse complement.
TTAGGAAAGAAACAGACCAGGAGTGACTGGCCTATAGCAGGAATGATTAAACCAGGAATGGAAATGGTGCATGGAAAAATTAAACCAGCTCATCATCTTTTCTTTAAGATGTTGAAAGAGGATCACAATTTTATACATTTTCTCCTGATTGTGTGGGTAGACTATTATCAAAGCATGCATAGATCAAGAATGACTTTTTATATTTCCATGTGTTATTTACCTATGTAATCAGAGAGATGGCATCCCGTAAGATTGCACACTAGTCTAGAATTTTTTTATGATGGGAGATGTAATGAGAATGGCAGATCCATTAACACATGAGACCCGGTGCAGTCTTATAATTCCAGAGCTAAATTTTCAATTCAAATTAGTGATTTGTTTCTGTTTCTTCTTTTGGTGCAGTTGAGGTATTTTAATAAATATTTAACATAGAACATTCCACTTAAAAATTTTAATCTTTGTAGATTTATAGTATTGCAATTCCGCTGTCAAAATGACAGATACTGATACATATTTTAAGGTAATCTTATATGATTATTTTTCAGTGCACCATATCAATCAATCCCCTGACAGGTCATAAAATGTTACAGCTCATGAAGAACCAGTAAATACTCAATTTTCAAGGTACAGCAGAAGAACTATAAATTAAATTGATTACATAACCATAAAACAATTAGTCCAATATTTCCAGATACCTTTGTTTGAGAACTTCTCTGCCAAAGATCACTATTTGAAAATGAACTGGTACTTATTAATTTCACCCAGTTTCAGACACTGTGCTTGAGGTTTGTTTGTTTTTTTTTCTTTTATGAGCCAATATCTCACCTCTTCTCCTTTACTCAAAGGAGTTCATTTCTTATTCTGGCTTCAACACATTTATTTATGGTGATCTTTTGTAAATTTATGTCTCCTGCCCAGACATCTCTCACTATACAGATCCATATGCCCGATGCCCACTGGGCATGGTTTGGATAGGATCTCCTCTTATAAAAATACCCTGAGATGAGTACTTGAATGCAAGTAGTTAATTTGGGAGGGTAAGCCAGAAAGCTCCAGCAGGGGTGTGAGGAAATGATACAGGAATCAAGTGTTCATCATGAAGGAGAACACCACTTGTGTGCATCTGGGCTTCAGTCCTGATGGGGCGCTCTGCAAGACAGCATAGAAGATGTCTTTGATTTATCTTCCCCCAGAGGAAGAAGGAGACACAGTGTGGTATGTGTCCTTCAACTGTCTCTGTCATGGCCAGAAGCTAGCTTCAGAGAATAACTAACCATCATGTTGGATGTATGTCCATGCACAGGGAAGAGAGAAAACTCTCAGGTAGAAAGTCCATTAAGCTCTGGGCATCCCAACCTGGTTCCCTAACTTGTTTTTCCTCCACACCCTGAGGAATGTGCTGTAGTTTACTCCTTGATCCAAGTGGAAACTCGTATCATTATCTCCTTCTCAGGGACTGAATTTTACCACTTTTACCTCAGTAGATGCTAACTATTCTTCTTCCCCCTTAACACTGGATACATTACTTTAGGCCCTGATTATTTTCCCCATCTTAGCCAGTCTCTCTACTAGTCAAAGCCATCTGCCAGTCTTCTTCCTTCCAGATGTAAATGTTTCAAAACAAGTAAACCACAATGGGAGTTCCAAACATACATCTGATCATGTCTTTTCTCTGCTTAAAATTATTAATGACTGTCTAGGGCGAAGTTTAAACTCCCTTGTTCTCCTTGGGAGGCTATTGATGGTATCGCCATTCTCATCCCAAGTCACTTCTCCACTTCACCACGTACCCAGGCCACAAGGAGCTGCCACAGTTTTAGGATTTTTGCAGAAACTCACCTAATCCTGGCTCACCTGTGAGGTATCCCCTCCAGAGGGTGCCTTGCCCTGACTCTTCACCTGCTCTTTGCTCACATCCCTTAACACCAGTGTTATAGACTACTTATTTGTCCATCTCCCCAGCTCAGCTCTAAGTACCTCAGAGGTACTCTGTTAGTCTCAATCTCTAGCATCTTCCACAGTATCTACTTATAATAGGTGCTGCATAAATACTTGTTGAATTAGTTATCTCACTGAAATTACCTTCCTTACTCTTCAAAGGGGTCCTATGAGATTGTATTATTATATTTTCTTTATAGGTTAAGATTTTGAGGTCAGGTAGATTAAACATCTTGCTCAAGATTACAGAGCTAATAAATGATCAAATCAAGATTTAAATTGAAATCTGCTTTCAAGGTCCATATTCTTTCCATTAAATCATGCTAATTTTTTTTAATTTAATACTTATTTAATTTTGAGAGAGAGAGAGAAAGAGAGAGAACACAAGCAGGGGAGGGGCAGAGAGAGAGGGAGACACAGAATCCGAAGCAGGCTCCAGGATCTGAGCTGTCAGCACAGAGCCCGATGTGGGACTCAAACCCACGAACTATAAGATCATGACCTGAGCTGAAGCTGGCCGCTTAACTGACTGAACCACCCAGGTGTCCCAAATCATGCTAATTTTTACTATTGCAAAGCATTAAACATTTCTCTATTTCACTCTTTATGAATTAAAAAACACCTGAATTTTTTTTTAAAAAATGTTCTGGAAATGAATGTATTCATCGTTATCTTCTTCTAGCAAAGAAATATTCAGCCACCAGGAATACAAATTCTGCAACGTTCAGTATAGAGTTTGAGAGTAGCCTGTGACTTCGTAGTGGAACTTTTCTGCGTGGGGCTTAGATCATAGAAATGAATGTCCATGGTTAAATCGTGGTGCCTCTGAGCTTGTGGAATTTAAATAAGCATCAGTCAGTTTGACAGTCGAGAGGATATATGTGAGGGCCTGGGGGGTGGGCAGGGTGAGAAGATTTAAAGTATAAGCAGTAAATTTTCATACATCACTGATTGTGGAAGTGAAATGATTATCCATCAATTACAAAGCAGTTAAATGGATATGTTTTCTGGGTTTTTACTGCACTGCTTATGGATCCTGGTCTCTTGCAAGAGCTACTTATGCACCGCAGGCCATGCTCGACTGTCTGCATCAGTGTCAGTATATGCTGGAAGCACAGAGTGCTCACTGGATTTAAAAATAAATAAGCTTATAAAAGAAGGGATGGTACTGAAAGAATATTACTTTTGAAATAAAGCATGTACCTTGGAAATTATAATGAAACAATTTTCCAAGATAAAATTAGGTCAGCTTCACATGAGTTTTTTGTTTTTTGTTTTTGCTTTTATACTGTGTAACTTAAAACATAAACTTATTTATTTACAAAAGGTATTAAATTATCTATAAATCCAAAGTTGCAAAAATATGTTTTCTTTACGTTCATTTAAGCTCTAACACATTTGGATCCCTGCTGCAGAATGTAACACTTGGAAGATTCAAGTATTATATGAGAATTTATGAGAGGAAATAAATGAGAAAATGAATGTAAGACACTTAATATAATATGTGGAATATAGAAAACAACCAGTACATGTTTTATATAATTATTATTAATATTATTGTAAAGGAAGACAATTGCTGAATGAAAACTTGTTCTTCTGTGATGCTGATTTAGTCAATGTCCACCTCTTAGCAATTATACTCTGTCTCTCTCTCTCTCTCACACACACACACATGCCACTGACTTCCTATGAGACTGATATTAAATTCATGATTTATCAAGTGCTCACAACTCAATCATGAAAGAACACCGAAGACATGAATGACACATAGAGGATACTAAAAAGTGTTCTTGCACATACAGACCTTCAATACCTGCTTTAAAGATATTGGTCTGATCCAGATGGCTAACAACACATGAAAAAATATTCAACCTCACTCATCACCAGGGAGATACAAATCAAAACCACAATGAGCTACCACCTCACACCTGTCAGAATGACTAAAATGAACAACTCGGACAACAGGTGTTGGTGAGGATGCAGAGAAAGAGGAACCATTTTGAACTGCTGGTGGGAATGCAAACTGGTGCAGCCTCTCTGGAAACCAGTATGGGGGTTCCTCAAAAAATTAAAAATAGAACTACCCTATGACGCAGCACATGTACTACTAGGTATTTATCCAGAGGATTCAGGAGTGCTGTTTCGAATGGGTACTGCACCCCAATGTTTATAGCAACACTATCGATAATAGCCTAAGTATGGAAAGAGCCCAGATGTCCATCAACAGATGAATAGATAAAGAAGATGTATATACACATACATACACACACAATGGAGTATTACTCGGCAATCAAAAAGAATGAAATATTGTCATTTGCAACAACATGGATGGAACTAGAGTATATTATGCTAAGTGAACTCGGTCAGTCAGAGAAATACAAATATCATATGATTTCACTGATATGTGGAATTTAAGATACAAAACAGTTGAAAATAAGGGAAGAGAAGCAAAAATAATATAAAAACAGAGAGGGAGACAAACTATAAGAGACTCTTAGATACAGAGAACAAACTGAGGGTTGCTGGAGGGGTGTTAGGTATGGGGGGATGGGATAGGTGGGCAAGGGGCATTAACGAGGGCACTTGTTGGGACAAGCATTAGGTGTAAGATATTGGTCTGAATTCAAACGTTAAGTTGAATGTTTATAATAGTCTGATATCATCAGCATGTGATAGGATTCCTTTTCCTTCTATTCTGTAAAAAATATATTAAATTAGGAAGTGCAGGGGCACCTGGGTGGCTCAGTCAGTTAAGTGATCAGGTCATGATCTTATGGTTCATGAGTTCGAGCTCTGCACTGAGCTGTGTTCTAACAGCTCAGAGCTTGGGGCTTGCGTCAGAGTCTGTGTCTTCTCTCTCTGCCCCTCCCCTGCTCATGCTCTGTTTCTGTATCTGCCTCTCTCTCTCTCAGAAATAAACATTAAAATAATTTCTTTTTTAATTTTAAATTGGAAAGTACAGAAAGTACTAAGAGTCATGAGATTTCTCAAGTAAACATTAAAATTTAAGAATTGATTAATAGGTCTTTAGTCCTAATAGGCAAGACGGATGGCCCAAATGCTTAATTGTGAATTCCCAGGAAGAATGACATCCTTCTAGTGAGCTAAAAAAGATAATCAATATAAAAGAAAGCAAGTATTAAAAGCATATCTACCAGTTTTGAAATAGCCACTCAATAGTAAGCCAAAATCCATTGCCAAAGATCCTGTTCTGTGGAAGAAGGAAAAAACACAATATTACATACCCTGTAACCAGGTAACGCCACAACAGATTACATCATTCAAGAATCACCTTCATCATGTGGAAATATTGCTTGATAACGTATGCCCATTCTAAACTTGCCTTTCAGATCATCTGAAGTGTATAGAAAAGTTGTGGGTGAGACCGTCTCACCAGTTTTTGCAATGGTCCAGGGGAGAAGCAAGTGAAGATGATCTATAAAGATCATTAATCTAAAAGAGAAAACTGAATATTGGGCTTGATATGGCAACTTCTAGGCCTTCAGCCTTGCTCCAGGACAAGTGCTGGCAAATCCTGCCCTTTTTATTTATTTTTAAATTTATTTATTTTTATTTTTTTTATTTTTTGACTATAACACAATTTCTTTTTTTAACATATGCAATTATTTTCCATCATTTACAATACAGTAGTTACAATGACACTCCAAACAGAAAAGTAAAGTAAAAAATCAAAACCCCAACTTCTATTTCTTAAATTAAAAAAATTTTTTTTCAATTTATTTTTAAAATTCAATTATAATTAACATACAGTGTTATATTAGTTCCAGGTATAATATAATGATTAAACAATTCGATACATTACTCAGTACTCTTAATCCTCTTCACCTATTTCCTCATCTCCCTGCTCCCCTCCCCTCTGGAAATCACCAGTTTTTTTCTCTACAGTTAAGAGTCTGTTTTTTGGCTTGTCTCTTTTTTTTTTTC
>NC_043704.1:103594749-103663785 GCF_006229205.1 Suricata suricatta | reverse complement strand
CCTGGTTCTCCATTAGGTCTCTCTTGTTTTCCTGCTAGACCTATGAGTGCAAACATATGGTTTCTGTCCTTCTCTGCCTGGCTTACTTCACTCAGCATGACACCCTCAAGGTCCATCCACTTTCCTACAAAGGGCCATATGTCATTCCCTCTCATTGCCATGTAGTACTCCATCGTGAATATATACCACATCTTCTTGACCCATTCGTCAGGTGATGGACATTTAGGCTCCTTCCATGTTTTGGCTATTGTTGACATTGCTGCTATGAATATTGGGGTACATGTGCTCCCATGCATCAGTATTTCTGTCTCTCTTGGGTAAATCCCCAGCAATGCTCTTGCTGGGTCATAAGGGAGTTCTATCGATTGTTTGTCTCTTTTTTTTATTTAATTTTTTCTTTATTAGATTCTACTTATGAGTGAAATCACATGGTATTTGTCTTTCTATGATTGACTTATTTCACTTAGCATAATACCCTCTAGATCCATGTATGCTGTTGCAATTGGCAAGGTTTCATTCTTTTTTGTGACTGAGTAATATTCCATTGAGTGTGTGTATACATCTTTATCCATTCATCTTTGGATGGACTGCTGGGTTGCTTCCATATTTTGGCTACTGTAAATAATGCTGTAATAAGCATAGGGTGCATATATTTTTTGAATTAGTGTTTTCATTTTCTTTGGGTAAATATCCAGTAGTGGAATCACTGAGTTATCTGGTATTACTATTTTTAGGTTTTTGAGGAACCTCTATACCTTTCTCCATTTATATTGTGAGTGGTTGCACCTATTTACATTCCCACCAACAGTGCATGAGAGTCCCCTTTTCTGTGCATCCTTGCCAACATTTGTTTTTTGCATTTTTGATTTTAGCTATTCTGACAGGTATGAGATGATATCTTATGGTGGTTTTGCTTTGCCTTGACTTTTTATTTTTTATTGCTGATTTTTTAAAATTAGTGTTTAAATTAGGTGCCACATTTTTAGTATACACTTCTATGAGTTTTAACATATACATGCAGGTAACCATCACCACAATGAGGGTACAGAAGAGTTCTCTTGTACTGCCTCTTTGTACTTTTCCCTAATCGTTAATCCCTGGTAACCACTTACAGGATCTTCATTCTTATGCCTTCTCTGCATATGTATATGCATATGTATGTCATATATATGGAATTATTCATATGTAACCTTTTGATACTGACTTCTTGTACTTAGAATAATTACTTTAAGAATCATTCATGTTGTTGGGTATATCAATAGTTTGTTTCTTTATATTGTTGAGTAGTATTCCACTATATGGATGTATCTCTCCATTTGTTTATTCGTTCTCCCATTTAAGGGCATTTGGATTGTTTTCAGTTTTTCACTACTAAATATAATGATGCTATAAAAATTCATGTACAGTTGTGTTTTGTTAATGTAAGTTTTCCTTTGGGTAAATAACTGAAGGTGGAATTGCTTAGCCAAATAGTATATGCTCGGGTTTATAATGCCAAACCATTTTCCAGAGTGGCTGCACCATTTTGTATTCCACCATCACTGTATACGAGATCCAGCTTCTCCACATTTTTGTTAGCTCTTAATATGGTTAGTCTTTTTTATTTCAGCCAGTCTTTTTAAAAAATATTTTTTAATGTTTATTTATTTTTGAGAGAGAGAGAATGCAAGCTGGAGAGGGGCAGAGAGAGAGAGGGAGACACAGAATCTGAAGCAGGCTCCAGGCTCTGAGCTGTCATCACAGAGTCCAACATGGGGCCAAAACTCACTAACTGTGATATCATGACCTGAGCCAAAGCTGGACACGTAACCAACTGAGCTACTCAAGCACCCTTATTTTAGCCATTCTTAATATCTTCTCTGTCTTCTAATTATCAAGTTTCTAGTCTCTGTACCATCAGGAACCACCAGTGGCAGCCCAAATTGTCTGTCAAGAAATCTTGGGACATATTCTCTAATTTAAAATATTGTCCTCATTTTACCTTAAAAATTATATAGTGGCATGAGATACTTCTAAATACTGTCATACATTATAAAATCATTATCATATATATTCTTTGACAACTAGAATGCTTTCATATTGATAGTAATTAAACATCCTCTGCCATTATGTAGATAAACATTTATTCTTATATATTAGATCATTTATATTAGGCTTAGCTTAAGTGCTTAAACTGAAAAATGTAAAAGAACACTGAACAAAACGTTATTCTTTGCTCTTATTTTTTTATTATCACTTGTGATGAAACAGAAGTTTATTTGCTTTCTCTCTAGGAACCTGCCTTAAACAAATATTTGTCGAGTTCCTTCTTTGTGCTAGGAACTTTACTAGGTACTGGGATACAGCTGCTAACAAAACAGACAGAAAAAACTTACCCTTACAATGCTACATTTTTAGAGTGGGTTAGGCAATAGAAAATAAATTGTTGAGGTAAGTAATATTATAAATGCAAACTACTATAGAAAATAAAACAGGGAAAGAGTTTGCAATCTTAAATAGAGAGGATAAGGAAAACTTCAGAGAGAAGATTATTGAGTAAAAACTTGCATGAGGTGAGGGCAAACCCTGCAGATATATCTGTAACCACATTACAGGCAGATGAAACAAGGGCATAGGACTGAGGCAGGAACCTACAAGGCATGACCAAAGATCAGCAAACAGCCTGGGTGGCTAGTGTGGCAAGAGTTCACAAAGAAATGATACAAGATGAGGTAAGAGAGGTAATTAGAAGGAAGGAAGGAAAGGTGGATGGGAGGGAGGGAACGAAGGAGAGAGAGAGGGAGAAGGAGAGGGAGAAAGAGAAAAGAGAAGAAAGAAGAAAAGAAAAGGAAGGAAGGAGAAAGAAAAAGAAAGAAGGAAGGAAGGATGGAAGGAAGGAAGGAAAGAAAGAACTCTCGGATAGGTTACTGACTTTGGCATTTGATAGCTAGGAAAATTTTAACAGAGTTATTAGGATGTAAATTTTGGCTACCCTTTTTATCTTTTCAGAACATTTTTTATGGTGTCAAATGACTAGGTAGTCTACAGTGCAAATGCTCCTTTTTAAAAAATTCACTATCAATTCAAGACTTGTAATTATTTGGACAGAAAATAGAATGAAGCTTGTCTTTGTTTAATATCATAATTATTAGAGAGATAAAAAATAATTTAAATGAAATACTTTCAAATTCTCACACACTTCAGAGGTACCAGACAAATGAATAAAATGCTGACTGTAAGCTGTCTTAGATTTTCACTAAAACAAGGTTACTAACAGCTGAAGGGCCCTAGTTTTCATGGTTACTTTATTTATCTGTCCAAAGTAAACATAAAAGCAGCCCCAAATGTCACATTTCTCACTAAATTTGGCTGCCCCTCACCCCACAGTTAAAAATACTTAATTGTAGTGCATTAAGTTTTGAATATAATAAATCCTGATTATTTTATGACTTCCCCTTGACATCTAATAATAACAACTAGCAGTGAGCACCTGTGCTCTCATTTGACCCTCATAACATCCTATGGAATAGACATTATTATTATTATCTTAATTATGGAAATGAGGCTAAGCTTAGTAGAGTAAGACAACTTGTCCAAGTCATAACCAGTAAGTGGCTTAGTAAGAATTTGAACCCAGATTTTTCTAATGACAATATACGTAACCAAGCTACTAACAGCAGTATATTTTATGTGTTGAAGAGATATATTCTAAGATAACAGGTATCAAATGTTCCTCTTGATAAACATGTTTTGTTTTATTTAGTTATTTCTGCAATAATGCCATGTAAAAAAGCCCTGAGGCTTCTCCTTGCTTCACATTTGCTCACAGTCAGTTGGCTAAAGGAAATCTTAGGGGCAGGTCCCATATTAGTAGATCAGGAAAGTATTCTCTACTCCATGGAAATATATATCTCTTCCCCAAGGAAGAGAATATTTCTTTTTTTAAGTTTTTATTTTAATTCCACTTAGTTAACATACAGTGTTATATTAGTCTCAGGTATACAGTATACAGTCAACAATTCTATACACCACCCAGGGTTCATCAGAGCACTCTTTAATCCCCATCACCTGTTTTACCTGTCCCACCCCTCTCTTGTAGCCATCAGTTCTCTGTAGTTAAGAATCTGTGTCTTGGTTTGCCTCTCTTATTTTTATCCCTTTGTTTGTTTTGTTTCTTAAATTCCACATGTAAGTGAAATTATAGGGTATTTGTCTTTCTCTGACTGACTTATTTCACTTAGCATGATATTCTCTAGTTCCATGCATGTCCTTGGAGCTGGAAAGATGTCATTCTTTTTTATGGCTAAATAAAAGTCCATTGTGTGTGTGTGTATACACACACACACACACACACACACACACACACACACACAACTTTATTCTTTCATCAGATAATGGACCCTTGAGATGCTTCCATAATTTGGTTATTGTAAATAATGCTACAATAAACAGAGAGGTGCATATATCCTTTCGAATTAGTATTTTTGGGTAAATACATGGTAGAGTAATTCCTGGATCATATGGCAATTCTATTTTTAATTTTTGAGGATCCTCCACATTGTTTTCCAGTGTGGCTACCACTCTGTATACTAAGAATACTGTTGTATTCCCATCAACAGTAATGAGGGTTCCTTTTTCTCCACATCCTCTCCAACTCTTGTTGTTTCTTGTGTTTTTTATTTTAGCCATTCTGATAGGTGTGAGGTGATATCTCATTGTGGTTTTGATTTGCATTTTCCTGATGGTGAATGATGTTGAGCATCTTTTCATGTGTCTGTTTGCCATCCATATGTCTTTGGAGAAATGTGTTCATATCTTCCTCCTATTTTTAATTGGATTATTTGTTTTTGGGGGTGTTGGGTCTTATAAGTTCTTTATATATGTTGGATACTAACCCTTTATCAGACATGACATTTGGAAATATCTTCTCCCATTCCATAGGTTACTGTTTAGTTTTCTTGATTGCTTCCTTTGCTGTTTAGAAGCTTTTTATTTGACGTAGTCCCAATAGTTTGTTTTTGCTTTTGTTCTCTTGCCTCAAGAGTTTATCTAGAAAAAAGTTGCTATGGCCAGTGTCAGAGAAGCTACTGCCTGTGCTCTCTTCTAGAGTTTCTGGTTTCAGATCTCACTTTAGGTCTTTAATTCGTTAGGTGTAATAAAGTGGTCCAGTTTCATTCTTTTGCACGTTGCTGTACAGTTTCCCCAACACCATGTGTTGAAAAGACTGTCTTTTTTCCATTGGATAGTCTTTCCTGCTTTGTCAAAGCTAATTGACCATATAGTTGTGAGTGTTCATTTCTGAGTTTTCTATTCTGTTCTGTTGATCTATATGTCTGTTTCTGTGCCGGTACTATACTGTTTTTTTTTTTTTTACTACAGCTTTTAATTTAACTTGAAGTCTAGAATTGTAATGCCTCCAGCTTTGCTCTTTTCTTTTACAAGCTTGCTTCGGCTATTCAGGTTCTTTTGTGGTTCCATAAAAATTTTAGAATTGTTTATTTTGGTTCTGTGAAAAATGATGTTGGTATTTTGATAGGAATTGCATGAAATGTGTAGATTGTTTGGGGTAGTGTACACATTTTAACAATGTTTGTTATTGTGATCCTTGACCATGGAATGTCTTCTCATTTCTTTGTGTCATTTTCAGTTTCTTTTATTGGCCAATTATAATTTTCAGAATATAAGCCTGGTTTGATATATACCTAGATAATCATATTACTTTTGGTACAGTTGTAAATGGAATTGTTTCCTTAATTTTTCTTTTTGCCACTTCATCATTGATGTATAGAAATGCAAGAGATTTCTGTGCATTTATTTTTGTATCCTCTGACTTTATTGAATTTATTCGTTCTAGCACTTTATTAGTAGGGCCTTTGGGTTTTCTATATACACTATCATGTTATATGCAAATAATGAAAATTTTTACTTCTTCCTTACTGATTTGGATTCGCTTTATTTCTTTTTGTTGTCTGATAGCTATAGCTAGGACTGCCAGTACTCTGATGAGTAAAGTAGTGATAGTGGACATGCTTGTCTTGTTCCTGGCCATCAGGAAAAAGTTCTCAGTTTTTCTCCATTAGGATGATATTAGCATATACGGCCTTTATTATGCTGAGGTATGTTCCCTCTAAACCTACTTTGCTGAGGGTGTTTATCATGAAAGAATGGTATATTTTGTCAAATCTTTTTTCTGCATCTATTGAAATGATCATTTGGTTCTTATCGTCTGTCTTATTGATATGATGTATAATACTGATTGATTTACAAATATTGAACCACACTTGCATCCCAGGAATAAATCCTCCTTGATCGTGGTGAATGATTTTTTTAATGTATTGTTGGATTGGTTTGCTAGAATTTTTTGAGGATTTGTGCATCTATGTTCACCAGAGATACTATCCTGTAGCCCCATTTTATGGTAGTGTATCTGGTTTGTGTATCAGGGTAGTGCTGGCCTCATAGAATGAATTTGTAAGTATTCTTTCCTTCTCCATTTTTTGTAATAGTTTGAGAAGAAGTAGTATTAACTCTTCTTTAAGTGTTTGGTAGAATTTGCCTGTGAATCCATCTGGCTCTGGACTTTTGTTTTGTGGAATTTTATGGCTATTGATTCAATTTCTTTGCTGATAATTGGTCTATTCAAATTTTCTGTTTCTTCCTGTTTCAGTTTTAGTAGGTTATATGTTTCTAGGAATTTATCCATTTTTTTTAGGTTGTCCAATCTGTTGGCATGTAGTTTTCATAATATTCTCTTATTGTATTTCTGTGGGGTTGGTTGTTGTTCCTCCTCTCTCATTTATGGCTTTATTTGTTTGAGTCCTTCCTCTTTTTCCTTGATAAATCTAGCTAGCAGTTTATCAATTTTATTGATTTTTTTTCAAAGAATCTGCTCCTGGTTTCATTGGTTTTAGTTTATAGATCATTTATTTCTGTTCTAATCTGTATTAGTCCCTTCCTTTTGATGGTTTTAGGTTTTGTTTGTTATTCTTTTTCTAGCTTCTTTAGGTGTAAATTTAGTTTGTTTACTTGAGATTTTTCTTGCTTCTTGAGGGAGACCTATATTGCTGAAGACTTCCCTCTTAAAAATACTTTTGCTGCATCACAATGGTTTTGAACCATTGTGTTTTCATTTGTTTCCATGTACTTTTTAAATTTCTTCTTTGATTTCTTGGTTGACTCATCATTGTTTAGTAGCAGATTATTTAACTTTCATGTAGTTGAGGTCTTTCCCATTTTATCTTATGATTGACTTCTACTTTCTTGTTTTGTAGTTAGAAAAGATGTATGGTATTACTTGGATCTTTTTAAATTTGTTGAGGCTTATTTTGTGGCCTAATATGTGACCTGCACTGGAAAATATTCCATATGCACTTGAAAAGAATGTGTATTCAGCTATTTTAGGATGGAATCTTCTGAATATATCTGTTAAATCCATCTGGTCTAGTGGCCCATTCAAAGCCATTGTTTTGTTGTTGATTTTTTTGTTTAGATGACCTGTTCATTAATGTAAGGGGGTGTTAAACTCCCCTATATTATTTGATTATTGGTTTATTCCTTTATGTTTTTATTAACTGTTTTATGTATTTCAGTGCTCTCGTGTTGGGTGCATAAATATTTACAATTATTATATCTTCATATTGGATTGTCCCCTTTGCTATTATTTAGTGTCCTTCTTTGTCTCTTATGATAGTCCTTCTTCTAATGTTTATTTTGTTTTATGTAAGTATTTCTTTTTTCTTTTCTTTAAGGTTTATTTATTTTTGAGAGAGAGAGAGTGAGAGAGAGAGAGAGATAGTGCAAGCAGGATAGGGGCGGAGAGAGAGGGATACGTAGGATCTGAAGCAGACTCCAGACTGTGCTATCAGCACAGAGTCTGATGTGGGGCTCAAACTTATAAACTGCAAGATCATGACCTGAGCCAAAGTTAGATGCTTAACTGATTGAGCTACCCAGTTGCCCCTATTTAAGTATTTCTACTCAGACTTTCTTTTGACATCCATTTGTATGTAAATGTTTCTCCATCCCCTCAATTTCAATATTCCAGTTTCTTTAGGTCTAAAATGAATCTCTTGTCAGCAGCATATAGATGGGTCTTTTTAAAAATCCATTCTGTCACCCTGTATCTTTTCATTGGAATGTTTAGTCCATTTACATTCAAAGTAATTATTGATAGATTTGTATTTATTGCCATTTTATTGTTTTATGTTTGTTTCTGAAGAATTTCTCTGATCCTTTCCTGTCTTTCTCTCTTTCACTGTTTGCTTTTATCTGTAATGATATATTTGGATTTCTTTATCTTTATTGTTTACGAATTTACTAGTGGTTTTTGATTTGTGTTGCTGTTAGGTTTAAATTCTTTCTAATATTCCTTTATTTTTGAGAGACAGAGACAGAGCATAGAGCATGAATGGGAGAGGAGCAGAGTGAGAGGAAGACAGAATCAGAAGCAGGCCCCAGGCTCTGAGCTATCAGCACAGAGCCTGACGCGGGGCTCAAACCCACAAACAACGAGATCATGACCTGAGCCGAACTCAGACACTTAACCAACTGAACCACCTACGCACCCCACCATTAGGTTTATATATAACATCTTCTGCAGATAGTGGTCTATATTAAGGTGTTGGCCATGTAAGTTTGAACTCATTCTTTACAACTCTCCTCCTCACATTTTAGGTATTTGGTGTCATATTTCACATCCTTTTATTTATTGACTTCTTTGCCTGATAGTTTACAAAAATATTTATTTTTACTGCTTTTGTGCTTCTTACCTTTATACTGTCACATTTCATCTTTCCTTTCTACTCAAGAGTCCCCTTTAATGTTTCTTTCAAGACTGGTTTAGTGGTCATGAATTCCTTTAGTTTTTGTGTGGAAAACTCTTGATCTCTCTTTCTAGTCTGAATTATAGCCTTTCTGGGCTCAGCATTCTTGGCTGCAGATTTTCCCCATCCAGCACTTCGAATATACCATGCCACTGCCTTATGGCTTAGTAAGTTTCCACTGAGAACTCGCCCTGGTAGCTTTATGGGATTTCCCCTGTATGTGACTACCTTCTTTTGTCTTGCTGCTTTAATTTTCTTTCTTTATCACTACATTTTGCCATTTTAATTGTAATATGTCTTGGTGTGGATCTGCTTTTATTGATTTTGTTGGAGGTTATCTGTGCCTCCTATATCTGGATATCTGCTTCCTTCCCCAGATTAGAGGAGTTTTCAGCTATTTCAAATAAATTTTCTGCCCTCTTTTAACCTCTCTTCTTCTTTTGGGACACTTATAATGAGAATGCTATTACATTCGATAGAGTAACTGAGTTCCCTAAATCTAGTCTCATTTTGCCTAATAATTCCTTTTCCTCTCTTTTGCTTAGCTTGATTACTCTCCATTACTCTGTCTTCTAGGTCATTAATTCACTCCTCTGCTTCTTCCATCCTGCTGTTCATTCTATCAGGTATGTTTTTCATCTCATTTATTGAGCCCTTTATCTCTACTATGTTATTCCTTATCTCTGTATTGAGGGTCTTGCTGATATTCTGCACTGTTGCCTCAAATCCACTGAGTATCCTTATTATCGCTGCTTTAAATTCTCCATCAGGCATGTTACTTATATCTGTTTCACTTATATCTCTGGCCATGGCTTTGCCCTGTTCTCTCATTTGGGACAAATTCCTCTGTCTTCTCATTTTGTCTAAGTTTCTGTGCATGCTTCTGAGTGTTATGAAAGTCAGCTGATTCTCCTGTTCTTGGAGGTAATGGCCAAATGAAGAAGAGGTCCTGTAGTACAGTGCAGTGTGGTGTCCCCTGTCTTCCAGGACCTGGTGCTCCAGGGAGTTTCTCCAAAGTGTGGTGTGTATGCTCTGCTGTTTTGTCCTTTATCCTTCAGGCTAGTTGTCTGCAGAGCCTCTTGTTGTCTGTGGTGGTGCTTTTTGGTCCCTGTTCTGAATGTGATAAGTTTTAGCTAGATGTGCTCTGATCTGCTTGTGAAATAAGAGCTGTTACCACTGCTGTTCCACAGGAGGGCAGGGGTACAGGGCTTGGTACAGAGGTTTTTGCAGGTGACTCTGTGTTTATGCTGAAAAGTGGGGAAGAGAAATGGCACCTGTCAGTTCCTTTGTTCCAAGAGGGATATCTCTGTGAACATTGCCTCTACTGGACATGCTCTGAAATGGGCACATAACTTCCCCATTGTGTGCCCTAGGCACTCTTCAGATTGCTATTTCCACACTGTATGTCCATGGGATGGATGTTTGCCCTGCTGTCTCTCCAAGAGCAGCCCCAATGTCTCTGGGCTGTCCCTGAGCCAAGCCTGATGATCTTTAGAATTCCAGGCTTTAAGCCCCACTGGTTGCAAGAACTCATGAAATTTAGCCCCTCTCACTTTCCAAGCCCAATGTTATAGGGATTTGTTATTCCTGTGTGCTCCCCTGTGTGTCAGTCTGTCTCCTCCCTTCTCCATGACCACAGCTCCCTCCCCACTGCGGTGGCTACAATCTGTTTGGGGAGAATAGTTCTAAAACAGTTTCAATCTATTACAAATTGCTTGTGCAGTGCTATGGGTAGAATCCTTTCCTTTGTTATTATCAACATTGTGCATGTTAAATTTATGCAGTGAACATATGTATATATCACAGGTCCTATGTAGAATGGAAACTGAAGTATATAATAAATTATCAACTGGAGTTTCTGATTTCATGGATAAAACTTAAATGTTTTTATTAATTCTTTAGTTTTATAAATAAAATATCTGCTGCTACTTGGAAAAATAGCTCTAATAATCTTTAAAATTATTTCATAAAAAGGTGGGTTTTCTGAAAACACCTATACATAAATAAAAGTCGAGTTTCATCTTGGTTTTGTTTTTAAGTTTTTGTTTGTTTGTTTGTTTGTTTGTTTGGAGAGTGCATGCCTAAGCAGAGGAGAGAGAATCCTAAGCAGGCTCCACACCTAGCAGAGAGCTAGACATGGGGCTCAATCCCATGAACTCTTAGATAATTATCTGAGCCAAAATCAAGAATCAGACTCTTAACCATCTGAACCACCCAGCCCCCCCAATCTTAGTTTCTAATGTCATTCTCCAATAATAGGAAAAGTATGAAGAAGATGGGGGGATGGAAAGAGTAACTTTACCATGGAGAAACCTAACAAACACTACCTTAACCAGGTGGTCAAGATTCATCAATAGTAATAAGTCATGTTGACAGTACATACTCAGGCTATGATGTGGTTAAGTGACACTTTATGTCTGTGGTATTCCTCCCAAAATATACAACCCCAGAAAAACATCAGTAGAGGGACATTTAACAAAATTCTTTACCAGTACTTCTCAAAATTGTCAAGATCATCAAAAATAAGGAAGATCTCAAAAACCGTCACAACCAAAAGGAGCCTAAAGAGAAATGACAACTAGCTGTAATGTGGCATCCTGGATAAGATACTGGGGCAGAAAAAAAGTACATTAGGTAAAAACTAAGAAAATAGGAATTAAACACAGATGTTAGCTAATAATAATGTATCCATGTTCATTTATTAGTTGTGACAAACGTACCATAAGATATTAATAGTAGAGGAAGCTGGGTGTGAGATATATGGGCACTCTGTACTATCTTTATAATTTTATGCACCTGTAAACCATTCTAAAATAAACAGGTCTATTTAAGAAAAATATTAAATTGCAGTGATATAAAACAAAGAAAAATAATAAAAGACAAAGCCAAATATGGGAAGCAGATTTTATTTTTATTTTATTTAAAAAATTTTTAATGTTTTTAATTTATTTTTGAGAGATAGAAAGAGACAGTGTGAGCAGGGGAAGGTCAGAGAGAGAGAGGGAGATACAGAATCCGAAGCAGGCTCCAGACTCTGAGCTAGCTGTCAGCACAGAGCCTGACACGGGGCTCGAACCCACAAACTATGAGATCATGACCTGAGCTGAAGCCGGACGCCTAACCGACTGAGCCACCCAGGCACCCTGGGAATCAGATTTAAAAAAATAGAAAATTATAGTGTTACTAAATAATTATAGCCATTGGGAAAGCCAGTCAAAACTAAAAATCATTGGACTTTTGATAAATATGTTTCATTATGATCATTAATATTTTACTTTTAAACAGTTAGAGCTGGATGTCCTGAAGGAATTGCCCTGGGACTGCCTAAGACAATGGTAGGAAGGTTCAAATGCCAGCCTTATGGAATGAAAGTCCAATTTATTTGATAGCATTCTGTCTTTGTCTCTGTCTCTGTCTCTGTCTCTCTGTGGTACCATTGATCCTTGCTATGCTATCTTGTTCTCTCTTCCTGTTGCTTATTTCTGGACCCTATCTGTCACCCTCTTTTTGCTTCTGACTACCCAAAAGAAATCTGTAATTACTTTGAGCCATTCAGAAAAGGAACATCGACAGGAAAGGGCTGAAAGGGGACTGGGAAGTGAGGATGGATCTTGGGACACCCAGGTCGCTAAGAAGCTGGCTAAAAACATTTGAGAAAATTTCCAAAACCACTGATGATGCAGAGTGAATAAAAAAAACTATATTAATTGCATCAAAAACTGAAACTAAACTCCTTTTCAATGATTTCTTTACACAATAAAACATTCCCCCCCCCCAAAAAAAAAAAAGGTTTGGTTGGATTTTGAGAAAGGTGAAATGGCTTCTAGTAGCAACTCTCTCTCTCTCTCTCTCTCTCTCTCTCTCTTTTTCTCTCTGCACTGTATTTTACAGTTTCTCTTGAGAGAAACCATGACATACCATTTCTGGTTCATACATTTTAGAAAAAACCGAAAGCATATTGTCAGTCATGTAATTGATATACAGTGCTTCTTGACATGTCTATTTTTAATTAAAACACATTTTAATTAAAAAAGGAGAGAGCAATTTTAAGAAGAGAAGCTCTCTGCCAGATGGTGATTCCTAATTTACCTCAAATGTGTTGGGAGCCACATGATTCATTTTTGATTAGCTTGGGTTTGTGCATTGTAGAGAATAGCAATTTTGTTATAAAAAAATAACAACCCATAGCACCCCTTTCTAAGTGAGTGAGGTAAGTAGGTAGGTAGTGGCATGGTCATTGGCATTAGTGAGTATGTTTTACAGATATTCACTCAAAAATTCTAATGGCATGAGTAAGATTTTTGTGTAAAACTTTAATTCAAGTTCTAGAGCTTTTGTTAATAAATACAACCCCTGCAATATCAGATTCAGGTTTACAAATGCAAAATCACATTTGAGTGCCTAGCCTCAGAGCCAAGTAATACTGGGGTTCCCTCATTGAGCTTTCGAGAAATGGGAATAAATGGGAGGGTTAATATTGCTCCGTCCTTACTCTTTTCTATAACATCATACCTCATCGTCTTCATGACCAAATCTGAATTCCTCATGAGCTCTGTCCTACACGAATAGAAATATTTCACATTTCACATGTTCCACACCTATAAACTACAGTAAGTATGTATATTACTGTATGATATACTGTGTTAGTATGCTATATACTCGACATTAGTAAGCACAGTTCTATGTATATAGACTATACTGAGAGAAAACAAGGTGGGCCAGAGGATAGTAGTTGTTCCAAAGAATTTTGTGCCCCTCTAAACAGAGGGGCAGAGAGAAACTAACACTGAAGCATTCTAAGTCACAATTACAGTGTGTAGTTAAGCTAAGCCTAAATTATTAGTTTAAATATCAGAAGAAACCAGCAGTAGCATTCCCTGATGCATGACTTGAGTGAACCATTAAGCTCTATGAGTCTATTTCCATAACAGTGAAAATAAATAATAATACCTGCCTCCTATAATAATTCCAAGAAATAAATAGAATGACAATTAAGATAATTTGTAATGGTCAAATAGCATAATATATTTTATTAATAGTGAATTCAATAACATTACTTTTCTTGGATTTGAATATTCTATTGTCTGCAAAAGAAGTCCAGTAGCATTGATGTTGTTGTTTGTTTTTTTTAATATCCTCTGTGAGACTAAGGAGGAATGAAACAAAAGAGAAAATGGTCCAGGTATTTTGGGATCCTAAGTGAACCTAAATAGTTATTACAATCAAGTTTATAATTTTAATAATTCATGAGACACTCACAGTCTTTTTCTTCTTGCCCAGATTCAGTTCCTGAGTCATGTTCAAAATAGCTCTAAAAATGAGAATATAAATTGTAGGCATTTTCAAAAACAACCGTAACTTTCAAAACAAGGTGTCATTTATTTAAAATGCTATGATGAAATGTATCCCAGTTTGAAAAAAAGGAAATTATTTCTTGGACTCAATGAGAGGATTGTGCTTTCTAGTGTGTTTTAAAGAATGTTTTAGTATGTAACACTGAGTTTCTGACCACAATTTTAAGAAATGACAGGGTTAGGATAATGCATTGATTCTTTCAAGTTATTATAACACAATGAGATAAAATTGATTGACAAGTAATAGAAGCTTAACAAATTTCAGATTTAAAGATTTTCAATACTAATAAAACTTTAATCCTCTTATAACTCAAATTCACTTGTGACACAAGCCTTAAATTTTCCATTGAATTTTGGATGCAGCAAAGATATCACATACCTTACATCATTGAATTTATCAGTGAATGAAAATAGTGTGAAAAGGGGGAGTAGGAAAGTTAAGTATCTTTGAGTGTACCTTTTAGATTAGAAGTCAGATATTTGACAGATGTCACATATATCTTGAGGTTAGTTAACATGAATCTTGCCAAAACACAGTCTTACTTCTAAATATTAAAGTGGTTTACACAAAGGCTATAAAGACATGGCTCATTACTTTTACCAAAATGCAGTTGATATGACACTGCTATAATTTATCTATCTAACTCCTACTTTTTATATTAGTTTACTTTACATTGGCATGATTTCTAAAGTGTTCAGATCTTTTAAATTTGCATTTCAAAGTAGCTATAAAATATGTATTCCATTGCAAAACATTAGCATAAAGCGATTCGGTATTATATATTCTGTTGGAAATGCCAGGAAGAATTCCACAACTATTGCATTTCCATCTGGCAGCATCTTCCTACACTGAATATTTGCATAAATATTTCAGCAATAAAGTAAAATTATGAAACATAAACTCTTTAGGTTATATTCCAAATTGATAACCTCTTCAAAATTTAATAAGCAAAGGAACTATGCAATTGCAAGGAAATTACTATGGTGCTTTCCACCTATTTTGAACTGTCCTGGGGAAATAGTTCCTTCCTCAATTCATATTTCATTCATATCTTACTCTTTCTGTCCATAAGGAATGAGTGCTCAATGGTTGAAAAAATGAATTCCTACCCAATATAAGTATGAATGTTTAAGTAGTCTGGCTGCCTTTTCCAGAACATTATTCAGCGTGAATGAAAGACTTACGTGCTGAGTTAATGACAGGTGACTGTCGTGGAATTGGGATATTATAGAGCAAGAACCTTCTATTTTATTTAAATGAAAGCCATCTTTTTTACTGCAAAGATAACATTCATCCTCAGAGCTATATTTTTCCAGATTGGTGATGATTGATGTGCTAACCAAATTTCCGTAAGCTCATTTATTTTTCAACAGTGGTAACAGATAGCACCTATGTTTTCACCCATATTATGGAGAAGATGTTCATATTTTCAAGAGTCATTGAAAATAGAGATAGGAAAGGTGCTTTATATGGTACTTTAATAATCTAACTCTTTAAGTATTATTATACATTAGGAGGTGGCTAAGAGTTCCTCAGTGGAGTCAGACAGAACTGGTTATCAATTTGACTCTGCTTCTTATTGATTCAGTGACCTTGGGTAAGTTCTTTAAAGTCCTTTTGCTCATCTTGAAAAGAGTAGTAACAATAATGCCAATCAGTGGAGTTGTTCTGTGAATGAAGGGATATAATGTATGTCAAGAGCTCACTCCAAGTGCCTGTCATGGGTAAAGGTTGAGAAAATTTGAGGTATTACTACTAAAACTGAAAACTGTTCTTGTTTTTTATTGTCATTGAGTTATTACCTATATGCCCCAACGTCACTAAATGACCTCTCTCATAGTTATGTGTGATTTAACAGGAAAAGCAAAAACCTGGGAGTCAGGGCACCTGGGCTCCAGTCCAGTGCCACTACCTACTGGGGTCTTTGGATCAATAATTTACATCTCTGAACCTGATCTTCCCAATATATAAACAGAGGGTTAGGCTAGAAGATGATAGACAGTGAAAGATTCAGTTCTTTCCAGAAGAGACTAACTCTTACAGACTTAAGCCGAGGTGTTACAACTTGAGCTGGTAACCTTTACCGAAGGACCCCTGCAACCTTTCTCTGGACTTTGTGAGGCCTGGTCCTACTGCTGTCCGTGTGGAAATGATTTCAGGGAATAGTACTGAGCCTGCAAAATAAGGAGATTTTCACATTGTCCAAAAAACATAAGAATGCAGGGTAAGGCTGTCTCTACATGCCATTCTGAGTTTTTACTAAACTGCTTTTGTTTTTTAATGTAAATCAGCAAAATAGTAAAATCTGTGGCTAGAATGTTAACCAGCCAGTTTGAATATTTTTGGTTTTATATGTGATATGTATGTTTTGGCATCACATAGACACCAAGAGAAGAATCTTTTCTTGAAAGATGCTTTAGACCTCAAAGTTGATATATTGAAAAAGGTGAATGACTTAAATTTCCTTTTCCAGGTTATTCCTGGATGTAATACTGATCACTGTTTATGAAGGGCCCACTATGGTCTAAAGCTCACATGTCCTACAAAAAGACACATCTGTGTGTCAGAATGAGAGAGTTCAGTCTTGTGGACTGGAACCCTATAATATTTACTTGTTTGCTTATTTATTTGTTTGTTATTTTAGATAGCCTGATAATAGAGTAAACTTTAGGACTATAATACATGCCCTTCCTCTGTTATTTGCAGGGTTTGTTGTTGTTGTTGTTGTTGTGTGTGTGTGTGTGTGTGTGTGTGTGAGGTATTTTTCCCATTTTGTCAACCTTGAAGGTCTGAACACCACTACCAAACTATATTATTAGCCATTGTTTGATGCTCACTCACTACGTGGCTTTCACTGTGCCACACACACTCTACTACCCAGCAGTTCTATTCCTGGTATATACTTAATAAAAATTCATGTATATGTGCAGGAAAAGACACATATGAGAATGTTTATAGCAGCACATTTTGTGACCACCAAAATGCCCATTTATAGTAGAGTGGATAAATCATACTAAGGTCATACCATACATACAATTTATAGGAGATGTGCTTTATAATCTATTATTACTTAATAATCCTCAAAACTCTACAAGTACTATTATTCTGTTCTATAATAAAGCAAGGGGAAGTTCTGAAAGCTAAATTGAACTGTCTAAAATTATTCACTTAATGAGTATTGTGTACAAATAAAGCTCCTCAGAGTTCCAAAGTCCAGATTCTCAGTTATGCCCATGGCCACTTAATAGCTTAAGCACGTGTGCTTGGCTCTTAGATGCTTTACATGTATCATTGCATTTAGTATCATCTCATTTTCATATGATAACTCTGCAAAGTTAGAAAATTGAAACTCAGAAGAACATGAAAGTGGGGAAGTTGAGATTAAAATCCAGGTCTCTTCAGTCCCAAAGCTCACATTTGTTCTGCCACGGCACAATATCTCATATGGTAGAAGCTACATTTGCTTTGCTTTAAATAAATTTATGAAGCTTATGGTGGAAATATTTTACATGTAAAATCAGAGATTGTATAGTAAAAATATTTTCTTGTGCTATAATTATTAATCCTAAAATGTAAAACTAGGTCTATTAAACCTGAACAGTCTGTTTTGATTTTCCCCCTCACCTTTTTTCTTATTAAATCATTTTTAAAATGTTTATTTATTTTAGAAAGAGAGAGAGAGATAGTATGAACAGGTGAGGGACAGAGAGAGAAGGAAACTGAGAATCCAAAGTGGGCTCCAGGCTCTGAGCTGTCAGCACAGAGCCTGACGTGGGGCTTGAACCCACAGACCCAGAGATCGTGCCCTGAGCTGAAGTTGGATGCTTAACTAACTGAGCCACCCAGGTGCCCCTCCCCTCACTTTTCCTTAAAAATGGTGATGGTGTGGGTGCCTGGGTGGCTCAGTCAGTTAGGCATTTGACTTCGGCTCAGATCATGATCTCATGGTTTGTGAGTTCAAGCCCCACATTGGGCTCTGTGCTGACAGCTCAGAGCCTGGAGCTTGCTTCGGATTCTGTGTCTCCCTCTCTCTCTGCTCCTCCCCTGCTCATGCTCTGTCTCCCTCTCTGTCTCTCTCTCTCTCTCTCTCTCAAAATTAAACATTTAAAATAAATAAAAATAAAAGTGATGATGGTGAAAACAATAACTAGAGAAAATTAGTATTTTCTTTACAATGGGCCTAATATTTTCAATGTTTATTTTAAAAAAGTAATTGTGAACATCCTGATTTTTTTTCTGTAAGCTATTGGGAAAATAATGAGTATTTTCAAGGTTATTTTTATTTTATTTTTAAAAAATCCATACGTTCGATTAAGATAATGT
The DNA here is from genome assembly GCF_006229205.1 of Suricata suricatta. Lineage (NCBI taxonomy): Eukaryota > Metazoa > Chordata > Mammalia > Carnivora > Herpestidae > Suricata > Suricata suricatta. The sequence continues at coordinate 103,645,306 of NC_043704.1, read as the reverse complement.
ACCTATCATAAAGATATAAAAATACTTTAAAACATATCTGTATAATATTTCAAAAGTAGGTCTAGGTACAAAAAGCATCATATCAGCTCTTTGGAGTCCCAAGGACTCTCAGAAAACCATTGGAGGAATTGATGTATCCATTTTTGCCATAAACAGTTCCTGAGACCTCCCTGCACTTAGAGCTCTGCAGAGCTGAGCATATACAGATTTCAGTTTACTAGTACAAAGTTAAAAAAAGGGAGAGAGACAGATCTTAAGTACAGATATTTTAACATTTTCTTCATCCGGGCAGTCTTTGCAGTAAATGAGAATAGATTCTCCACCCAACGTGTATTTATTTATCTTCTGTCTAGTGAACTAAAACCAAATGGAGACTCTGAGGTAAATTTTGATTCAGAAAGAAATGCAACATCAATTCCATTAAATGCCACCTTCTACTCTGCTGTATACAGAGTAGGTATTCAATAAATATTTGTTGGATACTTTACTGATTTAATTTAGGATAACTTTTACCAGTTTAACAATGAATCTGAAAGTTTCAAATTGTTTCATTTCCCAGTAAATTGCATTTTATGAAAACCAACTGTTAGCACTAGAGTTATTTTAAATTTTTATTTGTTTTCATTTCCCATGAACTTCTAAACAACAGCAAAATTGAATGAAAAATTCTGCTACTCGCTGACTTACAACACTAAAAACAAATCTGTTATTTCAACTAGATTCACTCCACAATTTTATTACTTTCCAAAAAATAAATTTAGGCAGCATTCCCTGAAAATACACAATGGCACTGAGTTGGTGTTACAGCTAGTATAACCTTAATACATGTTATTCTAATTTTGGTTCTTAATATAAAATACTTTTGTGTTTGAGGATCTTCCTGAATCTTAATTAGAAACATCATGCTACTGTATATCTAGAGGCTATATTTGCAGTATTTGTCGCTGCATTAATTCATAGAAGTTTTCCCTTGAATATTTTGAAGAGTGGCAGTGGATATTCTTTTTCAGAAAGATGCTTCTGGAATTTCTCAATGGCTCTTTCAGGAGAGAAGAAAGCTTTGTTTCATGCTTTAAATTTTATTAACTTGACTCCTATAACATTTTTCTTATTGAAATTTTGAATAATGTAAAGTGTTTATCCTTCCAAGGAAAGAGCACATGTGAAAATGGCTTAATAGTGATTTAAGATTAGGGGCACCTGGGTGGCTCAGTGGGTTAAGCATTTGACTTCTGCTTATCAGAGCATGATCTTGTGGTCCATGAGTTCAAGCCCCACACTGGGCTCTGTGCTGACAGCTCAGAGCCTGGAATCTGCTTCAGATTCTGTGTCTCTCTTTCTCTCTTCCCCTTCCCCACTTGCGCTCTCTCTTTCTCTCTCAAAAATAAACATTAAAAAAATTTAAATAGTGATATAAGATTAAATAAAAGAAATGCTATTGTTGCCAGGCGGAACCTTGCTTTCACATCTGGTGGGGTAAAGGGAAATACTGTAGTAAAAGAATTACTAGGGCTAGATTTTAAAACTTTATGCATGCTAGACACAGCAGCTACTTATAAGAGATGGACTTACTGCATTTATTTTACATCTAGTATGGAACTATGTCAGGCAGGAAAATGCAAGTAAGACTCTGTTTTGATTCCTCATGGCAATATTTAAAGAAAAGAACCACAGAAAGGAATAGATTCAATTGGAAGAACTCCTTGCCTTTTCTGTCCTGATAACATGCTAAATGTAAACAGACTGGCAAGACTGAATCCATTGCCTTCTAAAGGTGGATTGTGCTTTTGTCTGTTTTTATTGACAAAACCTTTGCCAAATCTGTTAGATCTGCTACAGCTGTACCCAGCTTACAGGTTAAAAGGGAGCCTTTGGGTCATATCATCAGCTCTCTGGAGTCATCCTGCCCTGCAGACATTACAACAATCCAGGCTAGACTGTATGGACTAGTTGTTTTATACACATACACAGGCACACAAGCACACATGTGCACCTCCTTGAATTTACTCAAGAAGCATTTAAAGAAACTGAATAAGTCCTCAAAAAGGATGAAAAGGGACCTCATAATTTACTCTCTGGAAGTCTGTCAGAGGGCATAAATCAATGACACTCATTCCAATATAGCATCTCTCTTGCATTGAACCCCCCAAAACCATTACTGTGTCAGATCAAAAACAAGGAAATGACTAGATCAAAACAGCCAGGGCTGAAGACATCTATCTTAGTCATTAGTGCAGAAGAAGGTGACACTGTATAAGATCAGATAGCTATCTGCTCAGAAATCTGAAAACCAATTTCCTCAGATGCATGAAATAGAAACTTGATAAACATATATTGTGCTTCTGGTACTCAGTATTTATCTTGCATTCAAAATTATATTCAAGTTCTTAGAGAAAGAGTTTCTCCATTCCCTACTGCTAATAACTCCTGGTTCCTCTTTTGTGCAACCCTCCCCCCCCACCCCACCCCCGTGTTACCAAATTTCTGCCATTTCCACCTTAATATAGTTTTCCAATGAGGATAAATTTGACTTGGCAATTTAATTTAGAATTTCTTTAGAGAGATTACAAACCTTAGTGAATTAGGACTTTGTACTAACTGCTGTTTTTGCTACTACTTCACAAAGTCATTTTTTTCACTGCTCATTTTAGAAATTGAAAGTAGTTTAGTTCAGAATATGTTAGTGAAGGCCAGCTGTTGTTCAAAAAAAAACCCACAATTCTTCTTAAAGTTGGGTATTTGATTGTCTAGTCCTATGCTACACCTGGTACACATTTTTGTAGGCAGTGAAAAAAATCTCAACATCCTCTTGTAACATGTGTCCTTCTTGGCCATGCCAGTCTGCCTTCTCTTCTGTAATGAAACTTTAATTCCCTCAGAGTGGTAGGTCAACGATCAAGCTTTGGTGGGGACTCTTTGTTTTGTTTTGGAGGGTAGTGGTCGCTATCTAGCAGTTCCCTGTTGCTACTATTATCTTGAGAGTAGTAGACAGAGCAACCTGACAAAAATTTTGATTTTTGTCACAGTTTGAATTTTAGTATGGAAAAAATTAGACTGAAGAGCTCTCAAACTTAACTACCCTTTAATAGGTAATTTGACATTTTTGACAGTAGAATACAGTTTCTTGAACAATTGTCAACTTCAAAAGAAAGTGTGTCTTAGGGTCCGAAACAGTTAAACATCCAAAGATGCCTAATTTACTCCCTAAGAGAAGTTTAGGCCCTGGAAGAATTTTGATGCATAGTTTTAAACTTTCTATCTGAAGGAGCAATTCCCATAGAGGCAGACTGAACAGAGCCCTCATTATAGTGGTAACATGCATTGTAAGCCCCCTCTATGTCTTGCAGAGACCATGCAAAAGAGAGAGCACTTCTAAATTATACTTCTCATAATGCTTCCCAAAGAGAACATGGCAAATGAATTCAATTCTTTTAAAGCAAATTGCATATCTAAAGGAAAATAAATCTGGACAACCAACCTAGTTTTATGTGTTCCTTTCCCATAATTTCACTGCATTCCCATTATTTGAATTGGGTTAGATCAAATTTAAGATAAAACACCTTAACACAAATTTGTGGAATGAACTTTTAAAAGAGAAAGGGAGACTTGTTTTAGGACAGAAAGACAGCTTTCCTATAATTGAATATCACGTGTATTCATAATGTTTCACTGTCTAGCAATAGTGGTGTATATTAATAAAATAAAGCTAAGAAAATATACACTCAGGACAGAGACCCTGCAGAATCTGCTAAGATATTATCAGATGTCCACATGTAAAAACACAGAATAGACTAAGGATAAACCTCTATTTTCTTACATATTTCAAGATTGCTGATTATAATCAAAATTCTAAGGAAATGTGTATTTTTCAGATAATGAGTTTGGCACAATATCTGCACACACACACATACACACACAGTGGCATATACAGAAACATATACTAACTGGACAATTAGTCAAGAGAGACTCAGGTGAGTTTCTTCAGGAAGAGGATAGGAGCTATTGCCCTTTGAAACAGATTGTTTCAGGGGAAAGTCACTGTGTGGACTAGAATAACTCAAGTATCTACCCAAAGGTTATGAATTCTGGTAGGGAATTTTCTGAAACAAAAGTGTTTCAGTCATCCTGTTTTTAGAGTCAGCATTTCTACTTCGCTAGAGTTTTTTTGGTTTTAGTTTTTTGTTTGTGTCTCTATTATATCAGCATGCATAAACCCTCTTAAAGAAGCAGTAAAATAGTATTTATTTACTGAAGCAAGAAACATTTATTGAGAATTTACTAAGCACCAGGCTCTATCCTGGATATTTAGTAAAAACACACAGAAATACAACATAGCCTCTACTCTTGGAATCTCCCCTTACAGAAAGTTACAAGACACAATCAACTGAGCAATGAAGTGAGAGTTCAGGAAGGGCTCATGTGCAGAGGGTCACAGGAGATCAGGTAAAGAACAAGTGGTTCTGGGCCCACAGGAAAGACAGAAGGGAAAGCTTCTGCTGGGGTAGGAGTGGTGGTATTTGAACCAACTTTGAAGGATTAGACTTGGTATCCGGGGAATGTTGGGGTTTTAATAACAGCCAAAAAACAGAGTTTGACAGGTTTGATATAGTACAAAACCAGGATCCAACAATGGTTGTCATAGAGGCAAATACAGAGCCTAGGGAAATGGAGTTAAGAGGGGTGGGGGCAGTCAGATTAGAAATTTCTGTTGGGCATGCTTGGCTGGTCCGTTGTCTGTCATTATACATAGCACCTGGTGTAGCACTTCCTACCTCTGCAAACCTTCATAAAAGAAAATGGAGGTGTCTGGCAAGTTCCTAGGACCACTGGGAGAGAATAGTAATCAGACAGAGGAAACAGACTATGCAGAGGCTAATATGCAGTATGATTAGGAAATGGCAAGTAATAGTTGTGACTTGAATTTGGAGCATGGGCCCAAAGCGCAGTACCATGGTCCTACCTACTGGAAAACGTGCCTGTGCCAGAAATTGCCTTCTTTGCATGGCAACGGCTCCAAGGGGCCAGTGGGAGGCCCAAGGCCCAAACAGAGTCTGCACTTTTCACAAAGAGCTACCCTGTTACTGATGAAACTGTTTCAATGAGAACTTGGTTGGCCTTTAAGGTTCCCAAGCTAATACTTAACAGGGTGTAAAAGACATGTCTCAAAAATAGGCACCTAAGAACTGGACAGAACCATATTGGCATGGCATATTGATTTAAAACTATGAGATCTGTAAAAAATCCACAAGGCAACTTAGAAAATAGGTTTGATTGATCAGGTGGCTAAACGATAGTAAGGTGAACTTATGCAAGGGTTCCTTTGTAGTGGAAATAATGTAAGCACAACGTTGTTAGTTGAATTGCACATGGAATTTCATAAGTTGTTTGAGTCAAATGTCTATATAATATTATACTCATAAATCTTTTAAAGGACAAGGTGAAAAAGAACAGGATTATATGCTGATAGGTTTCAGAGTGGCATAAAATGGTGTGAGGATTCATTTTTCATGAGAGAAATGAGGATTACTGATCCCTTATGCATAACAGAAATCTAGTCCTTACCCTGCCTTTGATGGATCATGTGACCTTGAGAAAATTATTTAACCATTTTAAGTCTTTGTCCTTATTTTTATTATTTAATAAAAATTTTAATGCTTATTTTTGAGAGAGACAGCATGAGTGGGGGAGGGGCAGAGAGAGAAGGAGACACAGAATCTGAAGCAGATCCCAGGCTCTGAGCTGTCAGCACAGGGCTCAAACCCATGAACCAAGAGATCATGACCTGAGCTAAAGTCAGATGCTTAGCAAACTGAACCACCCAGGTGCCCCAATGTCCTTATTTTTAAAGTGGAAATGATACTTCCTGCCTGTCAACTTAATTGATTACTATGAAAATTAAAAGATGCCACACAAATAAAAGTATATAGTAAACTGTAAGACACATATTAAAGATAAGGTGTTATGAAGGTAATTAATATGATAACTTTAAATTTTTCAAGATGGAATTTACTTGAAAGTGAATTATGCATCATATGAACCTGGCATTTGAGTAGAACAAGAATGCAAAGGGAAGGTGGGGTAGGGATAGTAAAAATCAGAAAGAAACTCATTTTTTAAAGTAGTAATCCAAGGACAGAATGCTACTTCAAGAAAATGTCCTCCTGTAAAAGAATGAGTCATTTAATTCATGAGTAGATAAGTCTTATAAAGGGAAAGCAGATCTAGTCTCATGCAGCTATTATAACAGCAGGCCTGTTGTGAAAACAAAGACCCATAGGTGTGACTTTTGTGTAGGTATCTTGTTTGTTAGCTGACAGCACAAATGTGGAAGTGACAGGCCAGGGCGGGTTTAATAAATGACACTTAGAGCAAACACATACCCAGAACTTTTCACTGCCAAATAGTGCATGACTGGACAAATGTAAATATCGGGACCCAGAGGAGCCCTCCCTGGTTGTCTAAAGATGCTCAATGCAAACATCATAAGGAGCCCAGGGACCATTAAGCTTCCACTTTCTTTCCAATTTATGAGTGTGTAGCCTTACAGCTTAGATTTTAGCAGAGCATCAGCAGTATCTTGTAAATGGGGAATGTCATTTAAAAAAATTTACATACAGTGGTATTCACTTTTTCTGGTGCATAGTTCTATGAGTTTTAACAAATACAGAGATCTTGTGGCCAGCACTACAAATAGAAAACAGACTAATTCTAATACCCCTTGTAGTAAGACTTTTCTCCTATCCCTAAGCTTTGACAATCACTGATCTGGCCTTTGTTCCTATCTATAGTGTTGCCTTTTCCAGAATTTCTTATAAATGAATTAATCTGTATGATTTTTTTTGCTAGGTTTGGTTTTGAGCTATGACAAGCTATTATATTATTATAAAAGTGCATGTTGACCAGGCTATCAGAAGAAAGCTAAGCTCAGATTCATTTGGAAATAGAATAGTTTTAATGAACCTTGTGTTTTTTCTCCATTTTTGCTACAAGAGATTGATAGGATTATGTTCTCATAAATGCTGTTTTCATTAGGCCTTTGTTTTCAAGTACATCAGTAGTTTTCTATCATCTATGGAGCCAAACTTTATTGTACAATTTTACTGACCATTTATTGTTTTTTCTTTATTTTTAAAAAGTTTTTATTTCGATTCCAGTTAGTTAACATACAGTGTAATATTAGTTTCAGATGTAAAATATAGTGACTCAACACTTATTTTTAAATTTGGATATGGTGCACAGTGCTAGCGATGTGGAGGTACAAGGCCTTGTTTCTGCTATGGAAAGCAAGAAGTTCTCTATCAGCTGCTTCCTGGTGCCTACTGATGTCTACTATGGAATTCTCATTTCTCCTAGCACCCGACTTCTTTTCACCTTTATTTATTCAACATTTGTACTATGTACCAGGCACCATTCTTCACACTTGGAATTAAAACAGTGAACAAAAGAAAAATTTCTGTTCTGATAGAATTTCTAGTCCAGCTGGTGGAGACAAATAATAAATCCTAAATATAATAAATAAGTAAACTGCATGTTAGAGAGAGAAGAGTGGTATAGAGAAAAGAAAAGGTAAAGTGAAACAAGGGATTGCTAGAGGGGGTAAAGTAGCTATTTAAATTATCTATTTCTAGAAAGACAACATTTATTTGATAGAGAAGACCAGTCATGTTATCTGAGGTAAGAACATTTTAGGCAGAGGACACAGACAGTGCAAAGGTCCTGAAGGAGGAGCCTGCCCAGAGTGTGTCCAGAAGAGCAAGAAGAGCAGATTGGCTGGAACAGAGACAGCAAAATAGTAGGAGATGAGATCATAAAAGTAATTGGATGATGAGTACTGAGAACATGTGGCGCTATGTAAATCATTATAAAAAATCTAGCTTTCATTCTGAGAAAGATGAGAACAATTGTAGGGTTTTGAGAAGAAGCATTGCTTGACCTGGCTTACATGTTAGAATAAGAGGAACTCTCTCACAAGTGTTTTGAGAATAAATTGGAGGGGCCAATGGAGATACAAGGAATCTATTGTAGTAATTTAAGAGAGAGAGAATGTGATAAAAACCACGGTATTAACAGTGGAGGTTAGAAAAGTTGGAATATAGATATATTTTTAAGGTAAATCCAACATGGTTCTCTAAGAATTTAAATGTGGGTTGTGATTAAGAGGGGAAAATGCATATTCAAAAATGAATTCATTTATCTTTTTGCCTGAGGAATGCATAGTTTCAAATTCTCATGAAATGAGTTATGGGAGGGCATGAATTTAAATTTTGGGGAGAGAAGATCAGCATATGTGTAATGTAGGATAGATATTAGATATCCATGAAGATTTGGGTTATATCTAAAGTTTGGAAGAGAAGTATGAGCTACGGATACAGATGGTATATAAAATCATGATTTCAACACATAGAAATAATACCAGATCATCTTCCTATGTTGGCTCTTATAGCTAAACTGAACTAGAAACCTGAAACAAGATGGAAAAGTCTCATCCTCTCAGATATTAAACATTTCCTACAGTTTGGCCTAGTGTTTTCTCAATAGTGACCCTCCCTTTTTCCTTTCTTCCTTCCTTCTTTCATTTCTTCCACTATGCTTTCTTACCCATCAGTACCAACTTCCTCCATTCAAAGGAGAGGAAGAAGGATAGAAAAAGAGAGAGGAAGAAGGACAGGGAAAAGGATTTTTTTTATACTTTTGATTTGATCATATAATTCCATTTCTCTTATTTTCACAATAAAATACTTGCTAGTCACTAAATAAACATGAGGCTTAGTTAATGATTAAAATGATTTTTATAATTATTCACATTTAAAGAGCCAGGAAGATGAAATGGACAGTTTTGTTCATTCTTCCAAATTTTATTGAAGAAGATGGTGAAGAATTTTCTATTCTTTGCTATGAAAGGGAAGGCTGCCAGTAAGTTTTACTGAAGAACCTTTGCACAGCATGTGGAGACAATTGCTCATTTTCATTTCACATACCAATTCTCAAGTGATTGAACTGTTAAAGTTGCCCAAGAGGGCTAAAAGTCAAGAATAAGACAGATTTTTTATAATGTAATATCTGATTAGTTACATTTAACCAAGACCTGCTATTTTTCCCCTCTGAAACCAAAAGTAGCCTCATAGATGGCTGGAAATTATATGGAAAATGTTCTTGTGCCCACCTTCCTGAAATAACTATTCCATCTCCACTTGTTCTTGGCTGCCCAAAGGAAAATTAGGCTGGCTCTGGCAAAGCGCCTTCTCCTAGAGGAAAGGCCAGGATTTCCACATTTGACCGCGTGTTTGTTATTCCTTATACTGAACACACACCTCAGTCAGGGGAACCTTGGCCCTTCTGCCTTCACCCTGTTCATTGCCTCTTGTAAGACTGCTGTCTTGGGGCTCCTGGGTGGCTCAGTCGGTTAAACGTCTGACTTCAGCTTAGGTCATGATCTCATGATCTATGGGTTTGACCCCCACATGAGGCTCTGTGCTGACAGCTCAGAGCCTGGAGCCTGCTGCAGATTCTGTGTCTCCTTCTCTCTCTGCCCCTCCCCTGCTTGTGCTCTCTCTCTGTCTCTCTCTCAACAGTAAATAAACATTAAAAATTTTTTTAATTAAAAAAAAAAGACAACTCTCTCTACACCGTGAGGTCCTGAGGGCTGATCCCTCTAATAGGACACTCCCTGGTACTGCTTCTGCCTCCCTCCCTCACACTTGGTGATGCCCATCACCTTTTCCTGTACCAGAGTGACTGGGCTCTTCAGGGGGATATTGCACAAACAAAACCAGGATCCAGCAAGCCTCCATAACACCCATTATTTACCTGTTTTGCTTTCCGCCATCTCAGTTTCTTATTTCCAAACATTCCCCGTTACAGTTCTTTTGAAAATTAACTCATGCTTACTCTTTTACACTAAGGGTGTATAGTTAGTGATGACCTAGGTCTGTCTGAGTAAAGGCTGACAAGGAAATAAATAGCCACAATATAATTAAATTAATTAAAAAGTGAATAAGAAACAGAATAAAAAGATTTTAAAAACTGGCCTAATAGGTTGTAATTTTTACATGGAATATAAGAAAATAAAAAATAGTCAAGAACCTTGTATTTAAATAATAAGCAAATTTTCTTCTTTCATGAAGAGCAGAGAAAAATATGGATGGAGATGATAAATGATCACAGCAGCTGCTACAATGGTTTGAAAGCTAGTAATGTGATAGTGATAAACCCAAAGGATGATGGGCCCTCGAAAGTTGTCCAATAATGAAATATTGAGTAAATACTATAGAGACTGCTCCTCCTTACCAGGCAGTTGCACATCTGTGTGAATAGCCATCTGGCAGGCTTTAGTAGATAAAATTATCATGCTTAATTATCTTAATTTCTGTAAGATCCCTAACAAAACACCCACTAGCTCAATCATCCCCCAAACAACTATTTTTATCTAAAAATGGAGTTATTACCTGGAATCTCTACTCTATAGACCTTAATATTTGGCCAGGCGATATCAACTCATGTCAAGGGTGATGTTTGGGATTGCAAATTGACATTGCCTTGTTGAAGGTCATATTTCTCTCGAGTCTGCCAGAAAAGTAAAACTATAGGTTTTGATATAGATAATGAGTTCTACTTTTAGTAGATTCTTAGGGAAGAATAAACAAGTCTATAAACAGACTATTCCTGAAGTCAAATAGGAAAATATCTAAAATTCTTCAACTTTTATATAATGAAAACTACGAATTTCTTTGGACAAGCTAATTCTAAAATAGCCGATTTTACTCTCCATTTTTTTTTCACAGTGCTACATACCTATTTTGCATGTTTTTTGTGCCAATAATAGTTTAATACAAGATTTGGGAACTTGCCAAGGGAAGAGCACTTTGTACTATTTTCTGTTGACAGCGTATCTTGTTATCATCACTCTACTTTCCATTGATCTCACAATAAGAACTGCATATTAGCCAAGCTGGGAAACAGGGATTTGGGGTTTGATGCAACCTTCTAAAAGGCCAATAAAACATAATCTAAGAGAATGTTACTTTTAGACGTTGAGCACATTCTAGGTACCAACAAAAAATATTTTCTTATTTGTTATAGAAGACTCCAGGCCTTAAAGAAATGGATTTTTCAGAACTAACAGGATAGGAGTCAGAACAGCATATAAATGATCAATAGCAATAAAATAAAGACTCAAGAAGAAAGGAATCTTTGTTTCTGTTCCTTGCACTGCAGAGGAAATGTTTGTGTCTTTAGGAGTTTGGGTTTAGCACATAGTAGGTTCTCTATAAACATTTCTTCAATGAATCTATGGCAGTGAATGTTTATAACATTCTCCACGTGGCTTTTCCAGAGGCAGTATTTCCTCAGCTCTACTGCCAGGGATTTAAAAGTACTTTGCGGTTTGGCGTGGAAAAAAATTGAATGTCACCTCTGCAATTTGGGCAGCAGAAATGAAAGATATAGCTAGTACAAATACTTGGGCAGAGTGATGTGGAAGTGACTCATGAGTTCAAAGATCATTATAAATCCTCCACTTGACTAATTAATGCCCTCATCATACAGGGATTTATGTGGCCCTTTCCCTCTAGGGTGAAGCAGAATTGAGATAGTGCTTATCAAATTCAGAGTCATGAGATGCTTTTATAGCTAATGTATATGTGTGCACAGGATTAGGGGAGGGGGGTCTGTGCATTTCCTTGGATATTTTTGGTTTGTTGACAATGTTTCAAAACCCTATGACCCAGCAATAGCACTGCCGGGGATCTACCCAAGGGATGTAGAAGTGCTGATGCACAAGGGCACATGTACCCCAATCTTCATAGCAGCACTTTCAACAATAGCCAAATCATGGAAAGAGCCTAAGTGTCCATCAACCGATGAATGGATCAAGAAGATGTGGTATATATACAATGGAGTACTACATGGCAATGAGAAAGAATGAAATCTGGCCATTTGTAGCAAAATGGATGGACCTAGAGGGAGTCATGCTAAGCAAAATAAGTCAGGCAGAGAAGGACAGATACCATATGTTTTCACTCATAGGTCTAGCAGGAGAAACCTAATAGGGGACCATGGGAAGGGGAAAGAGGGGGAAAAGAGTTGGGGAGAGGGAGTGAGGCAAATCAAGAGAGACTTGAATGCTGAGAACAAACTGAGGGCTTAGGAGGGAGGGGAGAAGGGGTAGGGGGTGATTGTCATGGAGGGGGCACTTGGAAGGAAGAGCACTGGGTGTTATATTAAAACCAACTTGGTAATAAACTATTTTAAAAAATGTCAGTGCAAAACAAAGCGCCTAATAGGCTTAGAGTTAAGGCATCCTCTACACTGGCTCTTATATCTGACATTTAGTCTCACAGCAAGAATTGAGCCTGACAGTGATGCCATGGAGCAATGCCTGTATCATGCTGAATTCATTACCATCTCTACACCCTGAAGAACAAAGGATTGGGGTGGATGGCCAAGAGATGGCCGACTTGACAGGACTGTCTTCTGATGTGAAGTATAATCATATTGGTCTGTCTCTAATGATATTGCTCTGTTAGTCAGATACTCTACTTTTAGAATATTCTATAATAGAAACCTGTGTGTCACAGGTTATTACATGATCTTGCTTTCTTACGAGGTAGTACGTTGAGATGTACTAAGTTTACTGAAAGTAGGAGTTGAGTGCTGATGTGTATGATGCATTTTACCACTAAGTGGCTAGAATGACACACCCTTTGTTTCTCCTTATTTGTTTGTCTTGATAACCTTTTCATGTTATGTATTTATTATTGTTTTTGCCTCTCCCTAGAGTGTGAACCTTGCGCACTAGGCAGGGAGCTTGTCTGCCCATTCACTGTTGTTCCCTGATGTCTAGAACAGTGTCTGGCATATGACATTTGTTGAATTAATAAGAATGAGAGTCCTAAGGCTGAGCATGGGTCTCTTAGCTTTAATGTCTTTTTTGTGCTCTGCTTCACATGGTTTGTACATGGATTATCTGGTTGCTCATCTACTAGTCATCCAGTAGAATTCAGTGCTGTAGTTTAGTTGAATCAGTAGCCCTCTCTTCCTTCCTGTATGTCTTCCAGCCAAATGACTCCATAAATTACTCGTTTTCCTTGTCTCTTGTGACCTCAGGTTGGCCAAAACTCCTGTGCTTAGGCACTTCTCACATCAAACAGAGTGAATTATCACTGTGTCCCAAGACTACACTTGGCTAAGGACCCCTCTCTTGTTTTTAATTTATCCTCTCACATTGGTCCTCTTGGCAGTCTTTTCTGTACTTTTTAGTAACTACTTAATCATTAATGGAACTTGGAGTAGCATGGTGAGAAAGAACTTGGAATTCAGGCAAACCTGGGTTCACATATTAGTGTTTGTACTTGCCAGTTTGTGCTGTTAGGCAAGTAACTTGATGTCCCTATCACTCAGTTCCCTATCTATAAAAATAAGTTAATGATAATATCTGCCTCACTAGTGTCATAAAGTAAGATTCAATAATGATTGCCTATTGATGTTACTAATAATTATAAACATACTTCCAGACTTAACCATTTGCTGACATTCCAGACTTATCTCTCACAGGCCCCACTGGATTTAGTTAAGAATTATCTGATAAAAGCTGAGCTACATTGTCTCCCCTCATGCTCCATATCTCCCACCAGGCCCCCTAATGTAGGGGTTGCCCACCTTTAGATTGCATGGAGCAACAACATTTAAAAAGACTTCTTTTGAAGAGTAAAAAGTAGTTTACATCATAGGAATGCTAGTTTTTATTTAATAAGTGGTGACATTTAAAAAATACCAGTTTCTATGATTAGCATGATTTCACTAAAAAATATTTTATCTCCCTCCAAAACTAGAAAGGATAAAATCTTGGAATACAGAATAAACAGTCCTTCCAAGAAAATAATATCTAGCAACTATATCTGTACTGTGTCATATAGGAATCCATATCTTTATCTGTTACACTGCCTTTGTTTTATTTTTCTCTTTCACTGGAGACCTGTAAACATTTAGGAGAAACAAGCACTGGTCTGCAGTCTGGCATTTGAAAACCTGCCTCTACCATGCCTAAATGATCTCAAATTTATCTCTTTAAAATCTTCCACGGGAGTTCTGTAGCCTCCTTTGAACACTCTATAATGGTCCTTCCTAGTGTCTATCAGAGATTGTAATCTCATGTAAAATCTTATGACCCATATGCAGTAGCTTGTGACTTCTTTTAGTTCACTTCTGTATGTTCTCACTGTTGCCCAAATGATACATATATACCTATGTCCTAGACACTTTATCCGTAATGTCTACAGAGTTGGGATATTCAGGCTATCTTGGATATTCCAAATAAAATTTGTTCACAAAGCAGATTTTCTTTTCTTTCATGCAGAATTTCTTTGCTCCCACCAGCTGGCTTTACCCATAATGCCCTTACCCCAGAACACCTTGAAAAGATAAAGCATAATGAGATAGAAAGTTAAATAATGTAAGAGGTGTAACTGTTCAAACAACAATATGAAGAAAGTCACAAGACAGCTTATGATTAATGACATTGAAAAATTATGCTTTAATAGCCCTGAATTAGTGAATGCTTATTGGTACTTTTAATGTCTGTGTTAACTTGTTCGTAAAACAACATGTTACTACCTTCACTATATTTTTCAGGTATCTCTATTTTCATCCCAACTTTCTGATTCTTGCTTAATTCCTGATCTTATTAAGAGTTTCACTAACCACCACCTCCAGTATATTTCCCTTTTCATTGCCTTGAGTCCTTCTAACTCCAAGGATGAAGACTCTACCTCTTATGTACGTACAATGGATACACTGATTTTCATCAAATACCACCTTATTTTGTTATATCCTCTCTAATTTTTCATAGACTTCCAATTATTGACTTACCTAATGGTTCTTTCTCAGCCGATTTGGGACTACCATAAGGACATTGCCTCTCTCTTCTTCCTTGACTAAACATTTCTCACCTACCAGCCAAAAGTCACCTTCTAGTTTTTCCTCCTACCACATTTATTCTCTCATTCTGATGTCTAATCATGGTGGTTTTTGGTTATCAGCCCTAAATGTCTTGTTTGTTTTTGGGTTTTAAGAATTAAACTTAGCACCAGCTTAAAATTCAGAAGACCAAAGCTTAAATTTGAAAGAGCCCCGTACTGGTTAACTTTGAGCCAGTCACTCACTGGTCCAGTGATAACCACAGAGTAAATAAAACTGTGATTCCAAAAATTTGTACTTTAAAAAATTTCATTACCTGATGAAATAAAAATTTGGCAACCCTATGAAGTAGGCTTTGTCCCTAACAGTAACAGCAAAATTTATCTTTGAAGTGTTGTTGACCCATGGAAGCCACAATTTGACAACTCCTACATTTGTGAGCATACTAGTAGATGTGGGCAGGAAGACAGTGTAGCTTAGATTTTATGAAATGACGCTTAACATTAACTCCAGAGGGGCCTGTCGGGCATAGGTCTGGAGAGTCAGCGAGTAGTTAAGCCTAGAGAGACATGTTGAGACACAAACTACTAATAAAATAGGTAAGTTAGTATAACCAAATTCACACATTAATAAATTAGATAATATATGTAACTGTACTTTGTAATCTCTGAACTTTTTATAAGTAAGTCAGTAATACTACTATTCTGTAGCTGGTTATTTCATTTGGGTGCATGGTACTTTTACACAAGCAATGGAAGATGACTACAGAATGTGGGTCTGGTCATAGCCTAAAGCTGATCCCCTGGAGGGCTTCTCCTCTCTGGGATTTTATATTGCTGTCTGAAAAAGCAGAGCACTCTTTCCTGGTTTCAAAAATTGAATGATATCCACTCTGAATAGGTATACACTAACAAATTGGATAATGTAGAAGCAGTGGATAAATTCTTAGAAACATACCAGTTACCAAGACTGAGTCAAGAAGAAACAGAAAATCTGAACAGACCAATTACTAATAAGAAAATTAAATCAGTAATCAAAACCTCCAAAAAAAAACATAAGTTTAGGACTGATTGCTGCACTGGTGAATTCTACTAAATATTTGAGGAAGAAGTAATGCCAATCCTTCTCAAACTCTCCCAAAAATTAAGAGAAGGGAAATCTTCCAAACTAATTTTATGAAGCCAACATTATCCTGATACCAAAATTGGACAAGGAAGAAACACCCACAAAATTGGACAAGAACACTATGAGAAAAGAAAATTACAGTCCAATATCCCTGATGAACATCAATGCAACAATGATCAACACAATATTAGCAAGCCAAATTCAACAATATATTAAGAGGATCATATACAATGATCAAGGGGAATTTATTTCAGAAATGTAAAGATGATTTAACCTATGAAAAACAACCAATGTGATATATAACATTAACAAAATGAAGGATAAAAATTATGATTATCTTAATAATAGATGCATAAAAAACATTTGACAAAATTAAACATCTATTTATGATAAAAACCTCAGCAAAGTATATGTAGGATATGTACCCCAGCATAATAAGGGCCATACATGACAAGTCCACAACTAACATGATAATCAGTGCTGAAAAGATCAGGAATAAGACAAAGATACCATTCTTACCACTTTTATTCAACACAGTATTACAACTCTTATTTAGAACAATTACGCAAGAAAAAAGGAATACAAATCATCCAAATTAGAAAAGAAGAATAAAACTGTCGCTATTTGTACATGACATGATATTATATGTTAAGACACCTGAAGCCTTCACCAAAAAACAGAACTAATAAGTGAATTCAATAAATTTTGTGAGAACACAAAATTAATGCACAAAAATCTATTGTGTTTCTATAAACTAATAATGAAATCTCAGGAAGGAAAATTAAGAGGGGCACAGTGGCTCAGTCAGTGAAGCGTCCAACTCTTAATTTCAGCTGAGGTCATGATCTCACTGTTGTGAGATCAAGCTCTGCACTGAAAGTAGAGCCTCCTTAAGATTCTCTCCATCCCTCTCCTTCTGCCCTTCCCCTACCTGCTCACTCGTTCTCTCTCTCTCTCCCTTTTCAAAAACTAAAAATAAACTTAAAAAATTAAAAAAAGAAAATAATCCAATTTACAACTTCATTAAAAGAATAAAATATCTAGGAATAAATTTAACCAAAGAAGTGAAAGAACTGTACATTGAAAATAATACAATATTGATGAAAGAAATTGAATCAGACAAATAAATGGAATAATACTCCATGCTCATGGGTTGGAAGAATTTATATTGCTAAATAGTTCATGTTACCCAGTGCAATTTACAGATTCAGTGCAATCTCTTTCAAAATTCCAATGGCATTTCTTACATGAGCAGAACAAATAATCCTAAAACTTGTGGAGGCATCACACTAATTTCAAACCATGTTACAAAGCTAAAATCATCAAAACAGTATGGTATTGGTGAAAAAATGGACATATAGATCAATGGAACAGAATAGAGAGCCCAGAAATGAATACATGCAAATATGGTCAATTGATATACAACAAAGGAGAGAGAATAGACAATGGGGAAAGGACAGTCTTTTCAATAAATGGTGCTAGGAAAACTGGATGCCTCTTCCACCATGAAATCAAAGTTAATTCAAAATGGATTCAAAATTTAAACATGAGGCCTGAAACCATAAAATTCCTAGAAGAAAATGCAGGGGATAAACCTCTTGACATTCCTCTTAGTAATGATTTTTTGGGTTTGATACCAAAAGCAACTACAGCAAAAGCAAAAATAAACAATAGGACCATCAAACCAAAAAGCTACTATACAGCATTGGAAGCCACCAACAAAATGAAAAGGCAACCTACTAAATGGGAGAAAATATTTTCAAATCATATGTCTGATAAGGGTTTAGTAGCTAAAATATATAAAGAACTTAATACAACTCAACAGCAAACCAAACACACACACACACACACACACACACACACACACACACACACAACTCCCAAGCAATCCATTTAAAAAATGGCAGAAGATCTGAATCAAAAACTTTCCAAAGAAGGCATACAGATGAGCAAGAGCTACATGAAAAGATGCTCAATATTACTAATCATTAGGGAAATGCAAATCAAAACCATAATGAAGTATCACATCACATGTGTTAGAATGGCTATTATCAGAAAGTCATGAAAATAACAAGTGTGTTAGTGAGGAGAAAAGAAAACTCTTCTGGACTGTTGGTGGGAATATAAATTGGTGCAGCCATTATGGAAAACAATATGGAGGTTTCCCAAAAAATTAGGAAAGAACTATCCAAATGATCCAGCAAAACCCATTTCTGGGTATATAGTCAAAGAAAATGACAATAGTGTCTCAAAGAAACATCTGTACTCACATGTTCATTGTAGCATTATTCACAATAGCCAAGATACAGAAACAACCTAAGTGTCCATCAAATAGATATGTGTCCATGAATAGATAAAAGTAAATAAAAGATGCAGTATGTAGATACATATGCAATGAAGTAACATTTAGTCATGAGAAATAAGGAAATCCTGCCATTTGCAACAACATAAATGGACCTAGAGGACATTTTGTTAAGGGAAATTAGCCAAAGACAAATACCACATGGTATCATTTACAGGTGGAATGTAACAAACAAAGAACAAGAAACCCAAAAAACAAAGCGAAAGTCAAATTCAGCAACAGAGAGTAGAAAATGGTTGCTAAAGGGCTGGGTTGGGGGAAATTAAAAAGAGCTTGTTAAAGGGTACAAACTTATAAGATGAAGGTCTGAGTATATAATATAAAACATGGTGATTATAGCTCATAGGACTGTATTTTATAATCGAAGTTTGCTAAAAGAACTTTTTAATGTTCTCACACATGCACATAAAAGATAAATATGTGAAGTGATTGATATATTAATTAACTAGGTGGGAGGAATCCGTCCATAATACATACATATATCAAATCACCTTTATGTACATTTTAAATACCTTATAATTGTATATGTCAATTTTACCTTAATGATGGTGAAAATTTTAAAAACCTAATGATATGTATGGGAATTAATTTTTAGTTTTTAGTCTGTTGCCGTCAATGAAAATATATTAAATATTTGCAGCTCTTCCTCTGTTAAAATTGCTAGTCCGGCACCACTTTCATTTACTTCAATAATTTATTTAACCATTATCCATGATAATTTTTGCCAA
Organism: Suricata suricatta; assembly: GCF_006229205.1. Classification (NCBI taxonomy): domain Eukaryota; kingdom Metazoa; phylum Chordata; class Mammalia; order Carnivora; family Herpestidae; genus Suricata; species Suricata suricatta. The sequence goes on along the minus strand of NC_043704.1, from coordinate 103,626,178 downwards.
TGAAATAAATAATATAAATATGCTGTTCATAAATTTTATTTCAATAATGGCAATTTAGCAATATTGTAATACTGGTGATACCTCATATTGTGTATCACTTATCAGCTGTACAAGTGGATATTCTTTGTCATTTCAAGAAGAAAGATAGTATTTCAGGGAAATAAGTGATGAATAGTATGCCTATATAGCCTAACATCAGGTTAGTCATCTGTAGCTAAGGATCCAAATATTGAAGAGTGAAGAGAATAAAACAAATTTGTTTGATATAATTTATGTATAAATATATGTAGGATTTTTTAAAGAAAATTATGCCATACAGCTGTATAGCTTTCAAATTCATAAATAAACGGCCCCAAGTGTTACTTGTCATGAATAAATAAAATTGAAGAGACCACTTTGGTGCATAAATAACTCAAGGGCAGCCAAATCAAAAGTGAACAATTCATTCTCACATCCAATTTCATTGTCTGGACAATGATAAACATGCACACTTAAAATATTCAGTGTATATAGAAAGTTGAGGTTATACAATTAAAATATCAGGATCGATTGATTTCTTTTTATTTTTCTTGCAAGTAATCAGCTGCCCCTAGACATAATCAATGAGCAATTTAAAGGGAAACAAAATCATTCTTTTCAACCATATTCACACTCCTGAGAACGATTTCTCAGTGAACAGTGTTTGAAAAAGAAACTGTTTAGGGTAGGAAGCCTGAGTTCTGGTCCCGTATTTCCAAATACTAACTGTATGACTTTAGGCAAATGCTTGCTTTATGCATCAGTTGCTCCACATGCACATTATTTTAATGAATATGATCTTGATAAAACCTAAATTAAATGTCACTACTCAGCTTGAAATCCTCCAATGTATTTTTAAATTTTTAAAAAAATTTAACTGAACTATAGTTGGCATATAACATTGTATTAGTTTCAGGTGTACAACATAATAATTCAACAGTTATATATATTACATGGTGCTTGCCATGATAAATGTAGTTACCATCTGTCACCATACAAGTTATGGTGTACTATATCCCCTATGCTATACTTTTCATCCCCGTGACTTATTTATTTTATAACTGAAAGTTTGGATTTTAATTGAAGTAAAGACCACAGTTTTTGCAATAACCTTTGCAGCTGTAGACCTGGCTCCCTGTGTCTCCCTTGGCTTCCTTACTGATTCTTACTTGCTCACTCCGTTCACTGGCCCCCAACCTGCTTTCCTCCAGTTATTCAAGAGGTTCACTTCCTTCCTTCCTTAAATCTTAATATCACATTCTTTTAAAAATCTTTTAGCATTATTTATTTTTTAAACTTTTTTAATGTTATTTTTATTTTTGAGAGACAGAGAGACAGCTCAAGCAGGGAGGGTCAGAGAGAGAGGGAGATGCAGATTTCAAAGCAGGCTCCAGGCTCTGAGCTAGCTGTCAGCACAGAGCCCGACGTGGGGCTCAAACCTATAAACCATGAGATCACGACCTGAGCTGAAGCTGGACGCTTAACCAACTGAGCCACCCAGGCGCCCCAACCTTTATTTTTGAGAGACAGAGCACGGGCAGGGAAGGAGCAGAAAGAGAGACACAGACTCCAAAGCAGGCTCCAGACGCTGAGCTGTCCGCAGAGAGCTCAACACGGAACTCAAACTCAGGAACTGTGAGAACATGACCTGAACCGAAGTTGGACCCTTAACTGATTGAGCCTCCCAGGAGTCCCTAAATGTCACATTCTTAACGAGGCAGTCCTTTCTCAACACTCCTTGCACTCTTTACTGCTTGCTTTTCCTCCATGATACTTAATAATTATCAAACATACCATATATCCTGGTTTATCTTGTTTATTGTCCGACTCTTCTTGTAAAAAGAAAGCTTCACAAGAGTAGAGATTTTTGTCTGTTTTGTTCACCTTTACATCTTCAGCACCTGGAATGATAGTTGGAACTAAGAAGCATTTCACAAATATTTGTTGAATGAATAAATGAATTGATCAGTTATTTCCTGAGCACATGTATCTTGCCATGCATCATGCTGGCCACTAAAATCAAAACATGAATAAAATTGCAATCCTAATCCTCAGAGAGGTCACATTCTGCAGATGTGAGTCAATATTTGCTAAAAACCTGGCTAAGTTTAATAAGATACAAGGCGTGTTGGTCACATGGATATTGGAGTGTCAAACTCTTGTGGAGACTTAAGGAGGTTCATAGAGGAAGAAATCTTTAAGCTGAGATGTGTAGCATACCTTAATTGGATGAAGCCAGAGTACCAAAGGGAGAAAGAGGTTGAGTTTAAGGGCATTCCCTATATCACAGAGTTTAAAAAATAAAAGCAAACAGTGTATATGCAAGTGCTTTGCAAACTAGTGCATAAAAGAGTGTATATATTATCATTTACCTGTGTTGGTTTTTCTTTTCCCATTGGCATCATCTCACAGGATATTCCATAATACAACATTATGACAAAAGACAATAATGCACATTTGCATTTTATTGGAATAGATCATCAAAATTGAGATACTCATATTGGTCAAAGAATATATGAAATGTTTAGCATGCCTAAGCATTTTTAAACCTGTTTTTCAGTAATTAAAAGCTGTTATCTCTAATTTTTCAGGCTGAGTACAAATTAAGTAGGACACTCTGAAAAAAAATTAGTCTTAAAATAAGCCATGCTATATTTCTCAAGTGTACAAATTGTTAATTAGAACCGGGAAGTGAACAGAAGGGGCTTAAAATAAAGACCTTCGATTTCAAATTAAAACTGAAAATGGACCAGGCTTGACACTAGCATTAAAAAAGCTAAGAATTATGAGGCCTGAAATAAAAGTTGAGAATTTCTGAACTATTTAAGTAAGTTTGACTTTAAATTTTTATATTTATTGGTTGAAATGTGTATTTTCCCTTTTTAGTTTAGTGATTTTGAATATTTTAGAACAAAATATCTTCTTAGAAAGCATGAAGAGTTATTTATTTTTGTATTTTTGTGTTTACTCTAACTTATATTTTTTATAATACACTCAAACTTTGTATACTTTGAAACCAATAGCATTTTGGTTTTCAGTCATTTGGATATGTGGTCAGTGGGTTATACCCTGCAGACCAAATCAGCACCTGTTTCTCTATAGTCTGCATTCTAAGAATATTTTTTACATTTTTAAATAGTTGGGCAAAATCAAAAGAACAGTAATATTTTGGGCATATAAAAACTACATGAAATTCTAATTTTAATGTTTGTATATAAAATAGGTTTTTGAAAACTTTTTTTTTGTTTATTTCAAAAGAGAGAAGGAGCACAAGTAGGGGGAGGGGCAGAGAGAGAGAGAGAGAGAGAGAGAAAATTCGAAGCAGGCTTCAGGCTGTCAGGTCAGAGCCTGATGTGGGGCTTGAACTCATGAACTGTGAGATCATGCCCTGAGTCCAAATAGTTGACACAACTGACTGAGCCATAGAGGCATCCTGTTTATAAATGAATACAGACATACTCATTTGTTTACATGTTGCTTATGGCTGCTTTCACATTACAAAAGCAGAGCTGAATAGTGGAGACAAACTCAAAATATCCATAATGCTGAAAATATTTACTATTTGTCTTTTACAGAAAAAGCATGCTGACTCCTGCTTTTGATTATTACCATCAATAGAACACAAAGTATGTGGAAATAGTCACTATAATAACATAGTATATCTTTAAGAAAAACAACTTATTTATATTTTAAATAAATAATTTATCAAAGTGACTTTTTAATTTTACTACTTTTCTAAATATCACTGGCCCATTACCAGAACATAGCTTTACATGAGTCATTTGAATTTTGATATTTTCAATGTGTTTGCCAGGGGGGGGAGAAATGAACATAGTTATGGATTATTGACTTGATTTACAAATTTTAAGTATTTAGACATATAGTATAGGTGAGGCTCCATTTGTACTCTTGCCTCCGGCTCTGTGATGTTAAGGGAGCTGAAAAACAAAGAAAACATAAAGAAGCAGAAAGGGTGGAGGAGGTGAACAGAATGATGGCCAAGCAAGTGATTTGATAGAAGACACAAAAATTTGAGCAAATTAGAGTCAAAGAAGCAAGCCAATCTCTGAGCCCTGTGGGGATCTATGACCCCTAAAAAGAGCTTTCTCTTTCTAAGTAACCCCACAGATCACAGAGCAGACTGAAACACAGTAAGATTATTAGTCATACTGTTACTTATGATGAGACATGACTAACTAAATCAATCTATACCTAAAGAATCATTAAAAATCCAGAGATTATAGGAAGATTTAATTAATTTTGAAATTATCTATCATAATGACCTTACATGGGACTTTCAACCTTATGGCATTGAAGATGCAAAGTTTAATGTTACTTGCGACTAAGACTCATTTGTGAACATTTATTGAATAACTTTTGGGTTCTAGACACCACACTAAGAGCACTGAAATACAACTATATAGTTCAATATGGTGACCACTAGCCACATACTGGGAATTGAGCACTTTAATTGTGACGGGTTCAAACTGATGTGTATTCTATGTGTATAAAATACACAGTGGGTTTTGAAGATTTAATATGAAGAAAAAGAATGTAGGAGTTTTAGTCATAATTTTTTATATTGGTTACATGTTGAGAAAATGTTTTAGATACATTGGGCTATGTAAATTTTATTAAAATTAATGAGTATAAGTGCCCTCAGGGAACTCACATTTTGGGCAAACCGATAAGGAAATAATTAATGGCAGATGATAAGCATGGGCTGTTTTGGTAACACCAGGGCAAGCTCAGGAAGCCCAGGAAGGTCAGAGGAGCCTGAAGCAAGAGACAATGACCGAGATGAATCTCCAAAGATGAGCAAGAGATAATCTTCAGGCAGGGCAAAACAGTCCAGGTAGAGAATACAACACAGCTGTTTGAAATAGCTTATGTTTGAGAAACCATTAATAGTTTGGTATATTTAAAACTAGGATGGGTTTGTGGGAATGGGGGAAGCAAAGCTAGAGGGGTATCACAGGCCATTAATGAAGGGCTTTGAAAGTCAGGCATTAAGGAGAGTTTGGAGGAAATTTTGGACCTCATCTCATGTATGGATATGTGCCATCTTCCATGAACGTTGAAAAAGCACTTGTAAACTTGGAATGAACCTTCTCCAAAACCACGTATGTGAATTCTATAAGTGATATTGAGTGTTCCCTCACATTTAATCACCTGATTCCCCAACAAAAGTTTCAACGCTACCTCTCATCATAGAACCAATTAATTCCTAAGTAAGGAACACTTTAAGGACCCTCAATTTAGCACATTATTTGACCAAGTATCACTTCATAATGTTCTAACTTTGGATTCCAGCTCTAATAATAAGGCTTTGAAAAAGCACTTATTTGAACCTGAGCATCTTTTGATGGATACATGTCCATTCTCTTTCATCTTATCCAAGTGCTGTGCTTTGTATTCTTGGCTGGAGCTTCCTCTTCTCCATACCTGTCCTTCACCAATGAGCATGTCATGATTCTCACCCTTGTTCCACCTCTGGGCCAGACCACCACAGTTGATGGACATCCTCTGCCTCTACATCAATTGTAGGCTCCACATTGAAAATGCTCACTGAGAAGAGCACACTGTATAAAGAGTCAATAATGCACAGTATCCACTGGAAATGCCGTTTTTGACCCTTAATATTGTAGCTTTTAGATGTGGTATCTGATTAATTTTATGAGCTTGGACTTTCTTCACAGGCTAACTACTCCATTGTAACTCTAAAGTTGAATTTCAAAGGTGGCAGAAACCTTCAATTTTTACTTTATTTTTTCTCAATTCCTTAATTCTTTTGAACCAAAAAGTAGTCCTGATTACTAGGGGTTAGCAGTGAATTTACTAACTGTTTGGCTGGACTGTGGAAACATAGAATAAATATTTCTGAAAACCAAGCACTCCCATTGACACAAATAACGCATTGTCTATACACTCCTACTAATTTTCCTGATTTCCAGTTAAGACTATTTGGACAATTTTAGCCTATCTCCAGAAAGCCCAGTATCTAATCCTGGTCCTCACTTCCTGAAGAACAACATGGCTGAAATATTTCCTTCAAGTGCTTTCTTCATGGTCACACTCTGGGTTCACAATTTTACGTTGGCCAAAGACTGGGTCTGCCTACCTTTTTGTTTTGTAGATGATTTGCCATGGCCCACAGACCTATATCCTATAAGCACGAGGGAAATAAAGTTAAGTAAGAAGAATAGGCAATCACAAATCTACTATTTTTTTTAAACTTGGGCTGTCAGCTGCTGTCTCAGTCATCTATTTTTTGGTGGTCTTTTGAGATGCTCAATAACTGGAGGAAGCAACTAATTTTTTAAGTAATTGAAGAATAATACCTCTTAAGGATAATGAGTCATTTAAGTTGGAATGATTTTTATTTTTTCATCTGGAACTATATAATGCAAAATTAATTTTGTGTTCTTAGTCTTTCATCAGCTTGTGGTATTTAAGCACTTTTCAGAAAGTGTACTTAACAAGTCAACTTACTGGGAGAAACCTGGTGATTTAGAATTTATATACCAAAGGAAGGGCTGTAAGAACCACAAAGACAGTGCAAGAGAGGAGTGATAGGGGTAACTGTGCCATCCGGTCTCATGGACAGTGAACACGTACTGCATCTTCTGTACCTCTCAGTTGTGTACTGCCTTTGGTGAATTAGCTGCCAGGGTCTGTCAGGTGCGGTGATGTGGGGCCACAGAGTAGGGATACATTTTAGGAATGATTAAGAGCGTAAAAAGGCAGAATCAATGACTGTGGCATTCTCCCTTTGAAAACAGGATCCATCCCTAACAATGAACTCTTCAAAATCAAAAGTGTTTTCTTAGGTGACCTCTGGCTGAAGAAACTGCCTTCAGCAGCCCCACATGTCTACATTGTTATTACCTAATTTGTAGTAGTTAGGGGAGCAGCCCAGGCAATGTATAAGGCTAATGTCAGTATTTGTATGTCATCAGAATTAACACTGACTGCTGGGCTTTGCTGAGCTTTGCCACATCAGCCAATCAGTTCCAACCACAATAAGGAGGCAAGAGGAGGTATTTGGACAAAAAGAATAATTCTTCCTGGTTGGTGGTGTTGATTTTCAGGAAACCTTTTTCTGGAGGTACAGCATCAAAGAGGTTATTGACCCCTAGGGTGTTTGCTTCTGTTTTTTTTAACTTTCAAAATATTTGGGGGCTATTACATCTAATATCTGATCATATCTCACCTCAAGACAAACTCACTATCAAAGGAGGAAGTGGTAGTAAATTTGTATCTTTCTGTTGTGTGACTGCTCTGATCGGTGTCAGGTCCTGAGGTTTGTGAGGGCCCCTTGTCAGGCAGGTTTACACTGTGCTCTGAACTCTGGGTGCAGCGTTTTCAGGAAGGCTCTGAGCTCTCTCAAGCAGGAAAACAGGTACTTAATTGAAAACAACTCTGGAATCTGAATCTGTTCACCATAATCTGTTATTATCACCTAGACACAGCCTCTTGTGAAGGCTTTGTATCTAAGGAGTTTGCCTCCAAAGTCACAGTGGCAATTAATAATGTCCACACCCAAAAAAAATTCCTACCACTGCTCTTTACTGGTAATGTAAGATGCTTCCTGTTTCTTGCATAAATTAGTTGATAACTGTCTCTGCTTCTGTTTTAAGTGAAAGGATTTTAATTACACAATGCACAGAAGCACAAAGCTTCATCTCACGAGCAGCAGGCAATGGAAGCTCATGATAAAAGCACATTAAACCTTCATTGAGGTTGTTTATACATTTCTAACAGAGGCTGTGGTCGTCTCTGATAGCAGGGACAATAAATCAAAACCTCAGGATGTTCTTTTCATTAGCCAATGATTTTATAGCATGTGGAAGTTTTTTTTTTTTACTATCTATGCATAAAATGGAGTGATATGATTTGTAATTACTGGAAAAAACTAGTTTTAATTCTCCCAGTGTATATTTAGGACTTTGATATGATTCGGAAGATTCAAGTTGGCTTCAAAATAATGCATTGATAATCCTCTATTAGTCACACAACTCACTACGCATGCTGTGAGCTTCCATAGGCTTCTTCCTCAGCCCTTTATTGGGGGCAACATTACTCCTATATCGCAGAATATGGCCACCATAGTGGCAGCGTTGATCCCAAACAGATACAAAGAGAAAAGCCATCTGATCTCCTGGGGAAAAGATGGGAAGAAGAAATCAATTGTGGAGAGAGAGTTCTCTCTGGGAAAGCAGGAGAGACTGTATTCGCAACACATACCAGGTGTGTGGACTTTGATTTATAACCTAATCTCTCCCATCCTCAGTTTCCTCATATGTAAGATGGAAGTTATAACATCTGTCTCATTCAGAGGACCAATGAGGTGATGTCTATGACAGTACTGTGCACAGTTATTGATTCTGTAAAAGGTGCTCAGTAAATCAAGACTCTTTCATTTGTTCAGTCATCTACAGTGTGTGCTACAGAGTGGTCTGATTTTTCCTTATCTCTTCCAAGAGGACTGCATGAAAAATCAATAATAATAATAATGATGTTGTTGCCTCTTTTTTTTATTTTCTAACAGGAAGTCACAAGTGAAATTTTGCATTTCAAAACCCTAGTTTGATGTTTTGGGTGGGGGTGTAATTTATAATTTGAACCCAAATCCCAACTAACCAGTCAATGTTAGAGGAAAAAAAATGGCAGAAAGGAGAAATTTAGAACCTATACATATCTAGTTTGAAATTTTGAGTTGTTTCCTTTTTTTTTTAAATTTTTTAAATGTTTTTATTGATTTTTGAGAGACAGAGACAGCATGAGTAGGGGAGAGTAAGAGAGAGAGGGAGACACAGAATCCGAAGCAGGCTCCAGGCTCTGAGCTAACTGTCAGCACAGAGCCCAACATGGGGCTCGAACCCACAAACCGTGAGATCGTGACCTGAGCTGAAGCCAGATGCTTAACCGACTGAGCCACCCAGTCACCCCTTGAGTTGTTTCCTTAAACATCAGAAGGTTTTTGAAAATATTTGCAAAGTCCTGTTATTGAAAAATGCCATGATTGGAAGAGAGGGGTAGTCCTAAAATCCTAGGGAGTGGGGACAGCACAAATCCCATTTGCAGATGGGCCTTGGGGAGAAGAATCTTTCTCTCTCCCAGCTCTTGTAGTCTCAATATCACATCAGGAAATAGTTGATGTTCATCTTGTTTGATATCAGTTGTCGATGTGTTTGACGCTGACACATTTTTAATTGCATATCTTCTTTTCATCCAAACAACTAGTGATGTATAGGCCACCAAACTCTAGACATGACATGGTCAGATAGAACTTTCTAGTTTCCTCTAATAAAATATATAAAAATAATTTTGCTTTGAATCTGCCTTAGGTGTCATTGTGATATTATTACTATTATTATTCTTATTTCTATACTTAGACTTAATTAATATATTATACCAATATTAAAGCATAGTAACTTTATATGTTAATATAAATAGCGGTCATTAATACATATATGTTATATGTTATGATAATATCTCTATTTGCTTAGCAGTTTTCAGAGTAGGCTTTTTATACATTATTTAAAATATAACATCCAAGAAAGATGTAAATTATCCTGAAGTTACAGATAAGGAAATTAAATGAGGCTCAGAGAAGTTTAGTAAATTTTTCAGTGCTACATTGCTAATAATTATAAAACCTAGGATTCAAATACAATATGGTCTGACTATAAAACCCAACTAATTTTCAGCATATCCTGTTGCATCTTTTTCTTGGAAAGTGGACAACACTCTAGTAAAAGATGTGTCTTAAATGGAATAGCACAGTCTACCACAGTTCATAACAGAGCTTAAGGAGCAGTCGCTTTAGTCTCTGTTAATGCCATAAATGTGCCAAATAAGTGTCACTTTTATGTGGGCAAATTTTAATGACCTCATGAACTACATTTACAAGAAAATGCCTAATTTACTGTGGGTTGTTTATGAGAGCTCTTGAGTGAGGTGAATCATTTAGAACAGTTTGTTTTCACAGTTGCACAAGCGGTGGATTAATAAAATACAAACAAGAATTTTATTTTATTTTTTTTAATTTTTAAAGACTTTTTATTTTATTTTTTTATTTTTTTTTCTCCATAATATTTTATTGTCAAATTGCAAACAAGAATTTTAAACAAACTCAGAACAAGGTAGACATATCAGATAATTAAGAGAGCTGACCTTTGAACTTCAAAGACCCCTAATTTTTCTGTGTAAACTTGATGCAGATTCCACTGGCTTTCCTTTCACAAGACCCAGTTTTTTAGTAAACATAAAGCTTTTTCTTTTAAAAAATCTGACTTGGAGGTACCTGGATGGTTGGTAAGTGTTCAACTTTGGCTCAGGTCACAATCTCATAGTTCATGAGTTTGAACCCTGTGTCAGGTTTTGTGCTGACAGGGAGGAGCCTGGAGTCTGAGTCTGATTCTGTGTCTCCTTCTCTCTCTGTCTCTCCGTCGCTTGTGTGCGCGCTCTCTCTCTCTCTCTCTCAAAAATAGATTTTAAAATTTTTAAATAAAAAAATAAAAATTCTGAATTGAACCTTATTTATTAGAGATTGCTTTCTCAATGATTTTTTTTCAACCATATTTAGTTTAGGCAATAAAACTTGTTGTCATCCTTAAAACCTTTTTCTTATAGCTCGTACCTAATCCATCCAGAAACCCTGATATGTCACCTTAAAGATATATTGAGACTATGAATACTTCTCACCATCTCTGAAGTTACACCCTAGCCTGAGACACCATCATTTCTTGCCTAGATTTCTGTAATAACTTCCTAATTGGTCTTTCTGCTTCACCTCTGTCATGGTCTGTTCTCAGCACAGCAATCACCAGGATCTTTTTAAAAACCTTAGTCAGCAAGTCACTCCTCTGCTCTAACCCTCCTTTGGCTCCCATCTCTCTCAAGGCAAGAACCTATCCACCTTGCAAGACCGTTTTCCTCTCACTGCTTTTCTGACCTCTTTTTTCTACCATACTTTATTCCTCCATCTAAGCCTCCTGGCCCCTTTGCTGCTTTTATTAGTACCCAGGCATTCTCCACCTTCAGGCCATCACATGGATTGCTCCATTTGCCTGGAAGATTTCCCCAAACATCTGCCAAGGCATTTACCTCACTTCTTCCAAGTGTTCACTCAGATGTCACCTTCTCAGTGAGGCTAAGCTTCCCTTTACCCTGTTCTACTACTTCTTTTTTATATAGCCCTTGTCAGTTTATTTATTATGCCCGCTGTCTGACTGATTATGCCTCTAGAATTCAGGCCACAAAAGAGCAGTGATGTTTATTTTACTCACTGACCTACCTCATGGGCCTAAGAAAGCACCTGACACATAGTAGATCTTCAATAAATATTTGCATAATGATAGATAAATAAAGGTGTGGTCCCAGTATAGGCAAAGAAAAGTAATGGTTTTACCTTATGTTTTAATATTTGGCAGATATTTTCTAAACATAATATATATTTATGCTAGTGGACAATTTCATAGTAGGCAAAGCTGGCATTTGACTAATATTTTCGACTAAAGTGGCATTAGCATCATTGCCTGGTCTCTGAAACAAATAGCCATTCAGAGAATATAATAATGTAATGTAGAGGACTGACCTGGTTTGCTCCCGGAGGGTCTCATTCTATCTGAGGGCTAAATGACATTCAAGAGAGACACTGACTTTCACGTTTTGCTCCAGTTCTACTTTTCATTGCCTGTGGTAGCAGCAGCTCTTCAAAGCAACATGAAATGACCAATATCAGTATCAGCAGATATTAGAGATACTCCTTAACAAAAAATAATCAAAGAGGCATACAAAAAGGTAAAGAGATTCAACAAAAATATTAGTCATAAATCTATACTAAAATATCATCAATAGAAACAGTAATAGCAACAACAAACCCTAGTGTAGACTTTATATTATAGTTCATACAGTCATTTGTTTTTATTTTTTCATTTTATCAAGTTGAGCCAATGGTTTTGACCAAACTGACTAATATTCTTAAATTTGTACTAATATTGTTTATGCTCTGCCTACTTCCAAAAGAGACTAAAAAAAAAAAAATGAGGAGCCGATTACTTTCAAAAGTCCAAGTAATTAAACTCTTAAAAAGCATGAAAACTAAATATCAGAAGGTAGATGTAGAAATAATATTTTCGATACTTTCAGCAATTTAACATAGCATCTAGGTATCATTTAGGTGATGCTAGGCTATGCTGCAGTAACAAATAATCTCAAAGTTTCCATGACATAATACAATTCAAATTTCTTACTCATGCCTCTGCCTCTAATTGATCAGTTTTAGATCCAAGCTGAGGGGATCTACCATATTTTAGACTTATTCATGGCTTTCTTTTTCTAAAGAAAAAGAGTGAGAGAGATGAGTCTAGCAATTAAATGCTTTAGCCTAGAAGTGATTCATCTTGCTTCTAGTCACCTCTTTTTTGGGGGCCAGAATAAGTTATATAGCCACACCTGCCTCCAAAGGAATAGGGAATTATACTCTTCTGTGTATCAGAAATAGACAAGAACTAGATATAGGTGAATATACTTAATAATATCACAACTTAGATCTAAGCTACTTGGCAGTGAAGGCCAAAAAAAAAATGTTTTTCTCTTTGCCTAATAAAATATCACACCAGTTCGTTAAGAGAGAAAAGCTTTTATTCACATCATTCCTTACGGGATTGGATTTTGTCCCTTTTACTAAAAAGTACCCAATGTTTTATTTATGGACATTTTTAATATGTTTATTTATTTTTGAGAGAGAGTGGGGGAAGAGAGACTGTGTGAGTGGGGAAGGGACAGAGGGACAGGGAGACACAGAATCTGAAGCAGACTCCGGGCTCTGAGCTGCAAGCACAGAACTCTTTAGGGACATTTCTTATATCACAGTCATTGACAAATATGCCAAGGGATTAATTTATAATTTTGTAAAGCCACTTTCATTGAGAAGACAGACAATCCAGATCTAAAGAAATCTGATAACCTGTTTCAAGAAACAGATAGAGTGAATCTAGAGTAAGTAATGTTTGGCATATCTTTTAGACTCTGTAAAGTGTTAACTATTTCTCTGGGATTTTCTGATCTATTGTTTGCCAATCTCTGCAATTCACCATCACTAGAGTAAGCAGTGCTTACTTCAAACAATACCAAGTGATATAAATATAGATTTTAAAGGGAGTAAAAAAGAAGCTCAATGATCTCAATAATTTCCATTTTTCCCCTGTTAGATCCATTCCCCCCAAAAGAGGAGCTATTAAAATAATATAAGAAATAATTGCATTAATGGCAAAATACTAGCATTGGAGTAAAGAACATAGTAAGAATGCCTGGCATCACTTCATCACTATGTTTTGGGAATTCCAGCCAATGGAATAAGAAAGCAAAATAAATGTGATATAGATATTTGAAAGAAAAAACCAAATTACCAATACTTACAAGTGATATGATTCTTTATCTAGAACAGTTAAGAGAATCAATTGAAAAACTTACAGAATTAGAAAACAACCATAAGGTAAACATTTAAAAGCATAAATTTCTTTGCTCTATAGCAGCAGTAACAATTATAAAATGTAAGAGTAAAATATTTCATTCATAAAAGGTCAGACTAAAAATGCCAAGGAATAAAGTTAACAAGAAGTGCATAAAACCTAAGTGACAGGACTACAAGACTTTACTAAAAGCATAAAATAATAGCGAAATAAATGAAGCGGTGGTTGGGTTTCTGGTTAAAAGACTCAATAACTTAAAATTTTCAGTTTTTTCCCAAGTATATTTATAAAACCAATGTAAACCCACTCAAAGTCCCTATAGACCTTTTGTGGGCCTGGACAAGGATATTTTAAAATTCAGTGGGAAGATTATATGTGAAGGCAGAGTTAAGCAAAATGGGAAAAATAGGAACTTTGAAGAGGATTTGCCTTTCTGAATAATAGAACTCCTATTAAACTGCAGTAGTTAAAATAGTGCTATATATTTTTAACAAGTAAGCAATGGATCAGTGATACAGAATGTAGACTTCAAAGGTAGATTCATGTAGAGCACTGAATAATAGAGTTGTTGAACCACTATATTGTTCACAAGAAACTAATATAGCACTATATGTTAACTATACTGGAATTAAAAATTTTTTAATTTTAATAAAGATTAACTATTTGAAAACAAACATATAAATCTACATCATTTCCTCATATCATATATGAAATAAATTCCAGGTGGACTAAAAGTCTAAATATATAAGAATCTATAAAAAATTAGAAAAAATATTTTGAAAAAAATATTTTATAAACTTTGGTTGGGAAGTACCATTTATAGAAAATCATAAAATCCTGGACCCAAGAAAGAGCATTTTACACACACACATACACATACACACACATGAATATACATATAGATACATATACACATACATATAAATATGTGTGTGCATGTGTATGTGTGTATACATATATACACACACATTTAAGTCAAATATCCCATTGTTTTCCTTTCAGAGTGAAAAAAAAGTTTAATTTATAATATTAAGTGTGAGCAAGGTGTGTGGGGATGTGGTTTCACAAAATACTTTTTATTAGGAATAAAATTATCAAAGCATTTTTGGAAGACAGTTTGGCTTTTTGGTTACTCTTTAAAATGATCGTATCTTTTCATGTAGTAATTGTATTTGATGAAACTTTCCTGCATAAGTACTAGTAAATATGTGTTAAAATATATCCATAAAAATAACTAGTAAAATGTTTCTCACAGGAAAACAAAGTTGGAACAAAATAAATGTTTCATTACCCTAACAAACCAAGAGTGATTCAGGGAAATGTGATGACTTTCTTACCTTAAATTGTTTGGAAAAATTGTTGAAGAGTAGGAAATGGACAAAAGAGATTACAAGGTATTCTTTCAGTGGAATATAGATGTTGTCTAATGGACTCTCCATGGATTATCTGATTCCTTAAGTGTGTGAACCTCATATTTCTATTGACTAGATTGTTTTTGTAATTCTGAAAAGACATAAATTGTAGAAAATGAACATTAATACAAATGGTTCTTGTCCTTGGGAATGCATATGGACTATGCCCCCAAAGAAATGTAATTGATTTCCACCCCATAGAAAAAGATAACCTCAAACATTACATTTAATTGACCTATGGAATATTAACCAATTTTGCCTCTATTAGCACATTCATTTCACCATTTCTGATTGCCTATATATGTTTTTTCTTTAAGTTATCCTTTGAGCTTGTCTTCACATGTTCTGGATTCCTTTATTAATTTATGGGTTGGAAACAATCTTTGATATGTGGTCATTTTATATTTGCACAAGACCCAGGATTGTACCTTTCTGAAAATTATACATCAGTGTAAGATTGAAGTAGTTGCTTTTTATGAGACAAGATGTGCTTTATTGCATAGTTTCTGCTGTGGCTTTAGCCATCTGTTTTTATTCAAAATCAAAATAAAATTTACTATGCCATGGGCAATAATAAGATTTATTTGGTGATACTGTTGAACTCTGTGTTGAGACAAGAATGAGGCTTATCTGTTGTGCACAAAAACCAGGTGAGCCAGAGAACATTTTCTGGAGGTTGTATATTCTTTTATTCCAAGACCCTTCAACACAGACTTTATGTGAAATTTAGGCTGAAAGGGAAGGGGATTTTAGATACCAAGTAATTGAGGCATTGGAGAGAAGTCATTAAAAAAAAACAGCTCCTTTGAAAATTAAAATATTAGAGGAGTGGTTCTTGAAAGATTAAAAAAATTTTTTTTACACTTACCTTTTTGTTTCCCTTTGCCAAGGTAAAATGCATCATGGGTAATTTCAACAAAATAGAGCTGTGCCCTGTTCTAATCCATTTTGCCATGTGGGCTGCCAACACCGGTACTTGTTGAAGCAGATGTGAAGACACACTAGTATAGACTGCCGTGCAGCCAAGTCATTCTTCTTGCCATGTAGGCAGTCCCTCAGGAAGGAGAAAAAAATCAAGGTGGTTAAGGAAGAAAAAAATAAAACAAGAGAGAACTCAATCTGTGTAGCTCTGTGAAGTATCACTTGCTTCTTCCCTCCATACAATCAGTTAATCACCTTATAAACTGCCGAAATCATCAGAGCCTGAGCTGAAACAGCGAATTCAATTTTTTCTGTCTTTTAAATGTCTCCTTTTCAGTTATGCCGTATTTTATGAAAAATTGATGTCTTGCTAGTCAACATGATGAATGTTGGGACATGCAGGGAATAGTTTAAAGAGTTTGTTTTAACAGTTATGCATTTAAATTGTCCTATTATAGTGGACATGTTTCCTTTGCCAACAAAAAATCCGTTCTTAAAGGTCCAGTTCTCCTAGAATTTTTTTGCTGCTTTCAATCATTTTGATAGCAATCCTGATAAATTCATGAATTAAAATTATTTCATCCAAATGTTAGATTTCAAGGTGGCAGTTCAGAGCCTCTTTTTCTTTTATTGTAGGGCTTTAATACATAATACTGAAGACATTTACAATTTAATAATACATTCTCTAAGGAAAACCTTTAGATATCTAGGCTCAGTGCAGAATTTGTCTGAAAGCAATTAAGTTGTACAATGTGTATCTGTATAAAAACCACTTCTGCTTTTTGATGTACTTTTGTTTAAGTCCAGTTCTTACTAAAAGTTCTAGCCTTTCATCTTGCTCCTAGTAGATACACAGTAAGTATTTATTAAACAAATGAGCACATAGAAAACAACATATATGATGCTTTTCCATCAGTGGGAGAACAAAGATAAATTCTCTTTTGCTATCCCTTTGTTCTTACCTTTCTACTTACCCCAGACTTATGGACTTATAGAATAACATAGCTGGACTTTATGAGCCCTTAAAGCCAATTTCTACATTTTACAGATGGAGTAACTGAGGCCTAGAATTTTGAAATGCTGTACACAGCTACACAAGTTGATGGCCTGACAACCAGATGGTAAATCCAGGCCTTCAAGCTGTGAATCCAATAGTTCTCTAATTGTGCCAGCTTGCTCTTTAGGTGTGTTCCCATAATCCTGGTAAAAGGTAAACCAAGACTAGTAACCTGGCTAGGCCTTTTGGCTTTTCCTTTTTTGGAGGGAAAAGAGAGATCCCAAAAAAGCCTCTATATTTTTTTCTTTAAGTGTCCAGACTTTTGGAAGCACCCCAGACCTGGTATATTTCTCCTTGGCTGCGTGTCATAAGTTATTATCTATTTCAGTTCATAGCCATCAGTGCCACTTCTGAGCCTTCAACAAAGCAAGATTATTGGCAATGTGGTCGCATCACTGTCTGAAGTACCATTCTAGTAAAGACCAGTAAACATGCCTGAAACTGAAGACCATGTCCTTGCTGGAACCCCTCCCGAGGTGTTCTGATTACAACAAGTTAGTGAAGGCTTTGAGAGCTGTCATGAACGTTCTGGTGGGTTAGAGGTGGTCATGAAGGAGTTTTAAGTTGGAGAATGACACATCTGACTGGTCGTTTTGAAAAAATAACTATGGAGGAATAACTGTGACAATAGAGTTATAGCATGAATGCAAGACTTGATGTAGGAGCAATTGAGAAGCAGCAGCTATGATCCTGGCAGTCTGGTTATGGGACCCAAGCTGAGAGGTAGTGGAAATGCAAAGAAGTGAAAGGATCTGGAAGGTATTTTGCAGTAGGATAGTCAGGTCTTAGTAGCTAATTGAATTTAGTAAAAGGAAGAGTGAGAAAACTGGAGATTCGAAGATGACTCCCAAGTTTTTGGTTTGGTTGACTGGAGGAGCAGGTTTGGAGAATAATACATTGAGTTTTTGTTCATGTTAAGTTTGAATATTTTAGAGCACTCAGGTGGAAATGACTAATCAATGGTCAGATATACTACCTAGCATTTTGAAACCTAGAGGATTACTCAAACCAGTGTGGATGGTATACTCAGGTTACAGCACAGCTCAGAGTCTATTCCCACCCTAACCTTATAATCACTCACCCTGCACTCCTCTCCAGCTACACTGGCTTCATTTTTTGTAGCCCCACCACAGAGATACACTATAGCCTGAAGATTTTTGCAGTTGCTGTTCTCTTTGCCTGGAATGTTTTCCCCAAATCTGCACGTCTAACTCTTTTAAGGTGTTGATCATATTTTTCCTTCTCAGTGAGACCTTACCAAGACCACACTATTTAAAATTGTGATTCCACTCCCCCCTTCTGCTTACTGCTCTTTCTTTCCTTGCTTTTCTTATTCTTTATTCTATAGTTCTTATTATCTTATATCATACTGTATTGTGTATTTATTCACTTTATCAATTATTTATTGTCTCTGTCCCTTTATAAAAATGGAGGTTCCATATAAGCAAAGATCTTTACCTGTTCACTGATCTATCCAAGTGTCCGGAATAGTGCTTGGCACACATAGGGCAATGGATATATATTTGTTGAATGAACTAGTATTTTTGTAGCACTTAAATACCCCATCTATTGACTTTCTGAAGCATCAGAATCTCTGTGTGGGAGCCCCCATCCCCACCACTGTGGGAATCAAGAAAAGAAAGAAGTCTGTATGTGCCAGAAAAAGTAGAGATGAGAGGATTGGGATGGACCTTGAAGACAGGAGACAGTTTGGATAGGTACAGAGACGAGGGGAAGAACACTCAGTAGACAAGAGTACTATGACTGTGATAATTGGTTGAGAAGTGTTTGGTTTAGTTCCCATCAGAAAACAGACTGGTGTATTGAGCAGTTAGATTATCATTAGATAGTATCTAAAATAAATTCAGTATCTTTTACATGCTAGGTACTTTATGTATACTATCCTAATCTTCCCATCAACCTTTGTAATAGTATTTCGTGGTATCTCAAAGAGTTAAATTACGGGACTCTGAGTACATATAGGCAGCTACTTGGTGTTAAGTGTGAGTTTGACTCCAGTGCTTCTGCTCTTTCTACTCCAATATCATGCTTTATAGAAGTGAATGGGTCTGACTGTGAGGTCCTCTGCCCACCAAAAATCCCCAGTTTCCTCCAGCTTCTGGAGAACTTGAAGTGATCCAATCATGGGCTCTGGGAACAGTGAACAATTGATGGAATGCCACTTTATCCTTTACTCCTCACTGCACCTCTTGAAAGAGAAAAACTCTATTCCTTTACTCTCCACTACTGCCATACTTATACTTCTGGTCACCAAATGTGTGGAAGTTTCTCCCAGCAACCAATTGTCCAGTTCTCAGTGGACACCAGTTGGGTGTCCTACAATTTTACTCATTTTGGGTTCTAACTTCCTGTAGTTACCACAGACCCCCACAAGTTAAGGGCTAGGTCCTACAGGACTGTCCCCTTCCCTCTAACTCCAGATGCCAGTTGCAAGTCCAGGTTGTTACCTAACCAGTGATAAATTGGGAAGTTTCCATGACCTCCTTGTCAGGTTCTATAATTTGCTAGAACAACTCACAGAACTCGGGAAAACAGTTTACCTACTAGATTACTGGTTTAGAATAAAATGATATATAAATCAGGAGCATCCATATGTAAATGATGCATAGATCAAGCTATGTGGGAAAGGGCTCAGAGCTTTCATGTCTTCTCTAAGTGCACCACCCTCCCAGAACCTCCTCCTTGTGTTCAACTATCTGGAAGCCCTCTCCCACTAACCCCATACTTCAGGTACTTTTATGGAGGCTTCATTACATAGTCATGATTTATTAAATTATTCACCATTGGTGATTAATTCAACCTCTAGTACCTGTCCTCTCCCTAGAGGTCTGACCTTTAGTCCCACCCCCCCAATCACATGGTTGGTTCCCCTGGCAACAAGTCCTCATTTGTTATCTAGGGTCTTTCCAAAATCAGCTCAAGAACATAAACTCAGGTGTGGTTGAAAGAGGCTAGCTATGAATAACGGAAGATACTTCTTTCACCTTTCTAGAGCTATTGTGAGAACAAAAGACTATGTGTAACAAAAGATGCCCCCATCATTCCTTATTGCTTAGGACTTTCCAACAGTTTGGGAGAGCTCTGTGCTAGGAACTGGGAGGAAGGCCAAATATATATTTCTTATTATAAATTACAGTATCATACCTCTACTTCCCTTTTAACTTTCATTTGGGAGTTCCTGTGGTTGAGACATAAGCACCTAACACCCATTTCTTGGGCATTGAGGGGAGCAAACTCTGGACTTAAGTTCTTCCTCATTTTCTTTGCTCTGTGACTCTAGGCCAATTACTTAACATCTCCAAAGCTCAGACCCTTTATTTATTAACTAAACATAATAATGGTACTTGCCTAATAAAGCTATTATGAGAATCAGAAGGGATTAATGCATGCAAACTTCCAGCCCTGTGCATGACACATAGTAAGAGCTCAGTAAATGCTAGTGATCAGAGCACTTGCTCTATAGTATTTCATGTGCCCTTTATCTGTTTCCCTTACTAACAGTAAGCAACTTGAAGGCTTGAAGCATAAGGTATTCATTCTTGTATTTCCATACTGAATATCACACAGATAAATAAGTGAGCAGACTATAATTCCACTGAATTCAGTAAATATTCAGGATTCTGGTATGTGCTGAGCTCTGCATTAATGGTGAGAAGTTGTGCAGAGTTGAAAAAAGCCTTGCCTTTGAGTAATCTAGACTAACTGTGATGGCAGTTAAATTTGAAAAATGTTAAATGATATCTATTTGTTGAATGAATAATTTTAGATAATAAAAATAGTTACCTTTTTTTTACACTTTTTGCCTGGTACATGTACATTTCATTTAATTCTCACACTAACCCTATATTATAGGTACTATTTTTATCCCTTCCTAAAAGAAAAGTAAACCTACTGCAAAACCCTAAGTAATTTGTTCAAGTACAATTAAAAAGCACTAAAAGTAGTGCTTAACCCCAGGGCTTTGTGACTCCAAGATTCATACTCTTTTTTTTTTAGCTTTTCTCTGTACACGGTGTGAAGTACTTATAGAAACATCTCCCAAGCATCCAAACATTTATGAATGTGAGCATGTAGATATATTGTACCTAAGTACCTAATGGAGAAGACATGGAAGACCATCGGCCAGTTGCTGTCAAACTGCCAGAACCTCAGTGACAAGGGTGACCCATGGCCCACCTACTCTATCCATTCTTTTAATGAGTAAGTAGGATGTATGGACAACCAAAAAAATGTAAGAGCAAAAATTGGTTAGCATTTAAATATACATCTACTGTACAAATAGAAGTATGGATGATTCCTACTTGAACTGTATCATATACCTGCTAAAGGGTATTGATTACCAAATAAATAAAAAATTATGTTGATGCACTAGTATATATTGAAAGATTAACCAAATAACCCAAACCAAAATAAATACTAGCCTTAAAAACTGCTAATAAGAATCCCTTAATCCTTATTAAACTGGTCTATGAAATCTCATGTCATTTATCTATACAACAAAATGAAACGTCTGCATGTCTGAAACAGTTCTCAGGCCATTATCTGGACCCTTGTGGCTTAGCATTGGGCCACACAGATCATACACTTAGAATTGCTCTCATGTTACCTTGTAACAACAATTATAATTGAGGCCTGTGTTCATTAGACCCAAAAGTCACTTTTAAAGCTCAAGTTACTGAACCAGACACCATTCATGAGGCATGAAGACCAAGACTGTGAACCTTTTATTTCAGGGAAAATGGAGTGTAGTCATAGAGAAAAGTTAAGAGTTGAAATAAAAGAGAAGAGGAAAATGAGAAAGAGAAATGAAACCACTTATCATTTAATACAACTATCAATAAATTATTATTTAATAATTATCAAGTGTTTTTATATGCCTGGGATTGTGCTGACTGCTTTGTATATATTACCTTGTTTAAATCTCAAAACAAACCAATAAGGTAGTCACTGTTTCTAACCTGCTGTTTGTAGCTGAAGAACAGAGGCATGGAAAAGATAAGCAACTTCTTTCAAAATCACTTAACTAGTGAGTAGTAGAGTCAGATTTTGAACCCAAAGCCCATCCTCTTAACCACTAACCAATTCCACTACTATATCCTGAATTTAATGTCCTGTCAGCTAATATCCTATTAAAGATCAGATACAGATCACTCAAACTGAGATACTTTACTTTTTTAATAGTTTACTGTCAAATTGGTTTCCATATAACACCCAGTGCTTCTCCCCACAAGTGTCCCCCTCCATGACCATCACCCCCTCCCTCCCTCCTCCTCCCCCTTCAGTCCATGGTTCGTCTCCAGTATTCAGTAGTCTCCCTTGATCTGTGTCCCTCGCTCTGCCCCGCTCTCTTTCCCCCTTCCTTTCCCCATGGTCCCCTGCCAGGTCTCTCCTGTTAGACCTATGAATGCAAACATATGGTATTTATCCTTCTCTGCCTGACTTATTTCACTTAGCATGACACCCTCAAGGTCCATCCACTTTCCTACAAATGGCCATATTTCATTCTTCCTCATTGCCATATAGGTATTTTAACGGTAAAAGGGGGCACTCTTTTTTGTTGTTGGGCATTCACCAGGACTGTTCTAGTGATACAGGGACATATAGTCAGCCTATTAAAAATATTTCCACTCGGGCGTCTGGGTGGCTCAGTCGGTTAAGCTTCCAGCTTCAGCTCAGGTCATGATCTCACAGTTCGTGGGTTCAAGCCCTGCGTCGGGCTCTGTGCTGACCGCTAGCTCAGAGCCTGGAGCCTGTCTTCAGATCCTGTGACTCCTTCTCTCACTGACCCTCCTCTGCTCGTGCTGTCTCTCTCTCAAAAAATAAAATAAAAACATTAAAAAATATTTCCACTCAACATTCTGACATGATACATATATAGCAAGAATTCAAACACCAGTTTGTAACAGTAGTGAAAAGTACAGGCTTAGATGGTATACCACGAACACCTGCAGGCTAATCACTATGATATATGTATCGATGTGTTAGTAGACCTCCAGTGCTCTTGGGAAAAATTTATTTTCCAGGTTTGAAAGGGGTCAGTCAATTGTATGGGTCCAAAATAGTACTTTGGAACTTTGTGAAGTGAAGTTGCACTACAAAATTCCACAGAGGCAAGGAACTATATCAATGAAAGTCTGGGACCTAGCTACAAAGCCAGCTCCCACCACCTCCTGACCCAGCAGGGAGTCAGTTCTGCTAAACAGGAGACAGACCCAGCTGCAGCATCTGGATGGGTCCAGACTGACTGGGATATCAGAGCAGGACCAGAGGCAAGAAAGGTAGAAGCTTTGAGATTAGGGGTGACAGTTGGGAGAGTCAGAGCAAAATAAGGCTGCAGAGCCAAGCTGCGATATCCTCAGTGTTAGTTCAATGTTAGTTGGGCAGATTCCCTTCAGAAATTGATCTTTTTATGGGAATTAATTGTTTTTAAGAAATAACACTCTTCTACATAGATATTCTTTTAAACCATCACAAAGCGTAAGCCATCATAAAGCATACTCATATCTGGGAGCTGAAGATTCCTATATTCATCCAACAAATATTTTTTTGAGAATCCGTTAAATGTTCCAGAAAGTCTTCTAGGAGCTGGAAATATAGTGGTGAACAGGACACATTCCCTGACCTTATTCTTGAGTGTATCTAAATGCTTTTATGGAAAATGGCCCTTTAAAAAGGTATTCATATAAATAATATTTGTCAAGTCATGAACATTATATTCCCTCTCTAGTCCTCAGGGCACTGACCTGAATACCTCCCCAGGCCTCTTACAGCTCTAAAATCCTATGACCCTGTTGTCATTTTCATCAGGTTGGTGTGAATGGCAAGGCTTCTCTTTATTCAGCTTTTCCAATATTAATATTAAAAATCTAAATCCATCTCAGTGCAACGCATTTAATGTCTTTCCATATGCTGGATGTAAATAAAAATGTTAAATACCTAAATCACTGAGGAGTTAATCAGGAGGTATGGCTATACACCCAACGTGTAACAGATCTTTCTACTGCTAGCTACACCGGGAAAGTCTTATTCTGCATTTTGTGGGCCTTATCTAAACCAGTATTCCAGAGAAACCATAAGTAGCATCACACCATCATTAAGGGAGAGATTTTATTTTCCTTTCTATTATTCTTGAATCTGAAATGGATAAATAGACTCCAAAGATGGCGACCCTTTTCCAGAATAAGAAGAAAGTATCACCTTTTCAAGGTCAGGACTGGTAGGAATTAGCAAGCTAATGTAGACAGAAAATGAACATTAAGGTTCCCATTCTACATGTCAGCACTATGAAGTGACTTACATATTCAACCTCTATGCCTCACAAAAAAAGTCTATTTGGTAAGCATTATTACTTTCCATTTTAAGATGAGGAAACTAGGTATGAGAAAGGGCAAGTAAGTTATTTATGATTAAGTAGCTAGGAAGGGGTCAGAGTTGAGGTGCCATTTGAGTCTAGAACCCTACTTTTTGCAGGTACTTCCCTTTCTGGGATACCCACATGTGTAATGCAGTTTAAAGACTCCAAATTTAATTATATATTCAGAATTTTAACTTTTGGTTCTTTACATGTAGCCTCATAGTATTATTATATTAAAGTAACATAGAGATGCTCCTGATTAAAGAGAATTTCTTTAAGGTCTGTCAGACAATTTTGGCATCTGTTATGTTGTTATTGGCATCTACTGATGGTCTTTTCCCCTGTAAATTATGATTTTTCTTGTGTGTGTGTGTGTGTGTGTGTGTGTGTGTGTGTTAAGTAATTTTGGATTGTGTTCTGGGTATTTTGAACATTATGTTTTGAGACTCTGACTGTTATTTAAATCCTATGGAGGTTGATGATATTTCCACATTAGCAGTTAACTGACCCATTGAATTCAGGCCACAAGCTCCCACCAGTCTTCTGTGCATTATGGTTTCAATGTCAGTTTGGTTTTCCCCAGCCCTCTCACATGTGTGCCATCAGTTATGAAGATACAAGTTTAGCACAGTACCCAGTACATATAGATGCTCAAATATTGCTATGTGTTTTCCTTGAGTTGTCATACCTATGTCTACCTAACTTAGGTAAGTCATATGAATGAGGATTGATTTGTTTTGAGATCAGACAAGGAACTAGGCCAAATGAATGAGGAACAGTTGATTTAACACCAGCATAGGGAAGAAAAATGAACAGAGTCTGTGGATTCAGGGACGAAACTTGAATAGAAGTTTGGGCATTTAATAGCTTCATAACTCTGGGTGAGTTATTCCAACTCTCTGAGTTTCTGTTTCATCCCTCTGTAAAACGAGGTAAATAATACACTGCAGGGTATTTTTGTAAATTAAATAAAGATACATAAATTAAATATTGAAATTAAGATATATTAAACCCCTAGTACAAATACATGATACAAAGTAAGTACTATACTTAATATTTTATTATAATTTAAGAAAACATGTACTCTAATAAAGTTATTAAAAAGAAAGAACAATAGTGATATTTTCAGTGCACTTAACAAAAGTCTACTTTTGTTTTGTTTTGTTTTGCTTTGCTTTGAAGGTATATTCTTATTAGTGAAAGATGCTGATGGGGTTATAATGGCCTAAAACCCTTCCAGTGGCAAACAGTGAAACTGATGGCCTTTTAGATTTCACATGACCTAGCCCCTCTTATTTCTCTGATCTTATTTCCTACCACTGCCCCTTCATTTACTACTTTTGGATCCCCAAATTTTCTGACCCCAGTACCTTTGCATCAGTTCTTTCCCCTCTTTCAAAATCTACACATGGCCAAAATTTTCTCATTATTTGGGTCTCATAGCAAATGTGATCTCTCCAGAGAGACTTCCTCTGATGACCCCATCTCAGATCATGGCCCTACCTCCACCCATTACTGTCCACCCTTTTACCCTAATTTTATTCACAGCATTTATCACTATCTAAAATTCTTCTTTCAGTTATCTATTTATTTGTTTTTTGTCTATTTTTACCCAGGAAAATGTCAGCTTTATGACATAGGTATCTCTTTATTTCTACTGTGGTATCCCCAGGGCCTAGAACAGTATCAGGAAAAAACAGCCTTTTAAATACTTATTTAATGAGTGGATAATAAGCAAAGTTGCATTTTGTTGCCTGTAATTTCTTGAACTGTTATTCTCTACTAGAAGAAAATCCATAAATATTATATGTTCATTTAATTGGACTTTTTCCATTTTCTGGTCCCCCAAACATTCAATAATTCATCAACAAACCTGAATAAATTTTACATTTGGATTGATTTCCACATTTAAAATTTTGATTTAATATTTTTATTATAAAAGAATCCAATGAAAATA
Organism: Suricata suricatta; assembly: GCF_006229205.1. Taxonomy (NCBI): domain Eukaryota; kingdom Metazoa; phylum Chordata; class Mammalia; order Carnivora; family Herpestidae; genus Suricata; species Suricata suricatta. The sequence continues at coordinate 103,599,957 of NC_043704.1, read as the reverse complement.
GAAGCCATTAATTGCACAACTTCTTGGCATCCAACACATGCATATGGTGTGGCTACATGTGGCTCCTGAGCAAGGCATTAAATTATATAACAATCACAGAATACTAATAACACACCTGAGGTTCCATCAGACAAAATGATGTAATCACCTGTGATTAGTGCCCGTCGCTCCCTCCAGGGAAAGCAGTCCTCAGCTTTGTACAAGACCAATGTGGATTCCTGACCAAAAAATGCAGCCAGACACAGTCATGTTTGAGAAATATAAATGCTGTGATGTTTCTAGCCAACTTCAATCTGTAATGTGGCTGAAAATGAACTGAGGTTGGATATTGGATTTCATGCCAAAAGAGCTTCTCCTGCACTAGCTATTACATGTGTCATGTTTCAATTCCTTTGGTCCACTTCATTTGGCAGAATTTGTTCAAGACAAATCTGGGGGTCATTTTTCCTGCTTACCAATGAGCTTTCCCTCCAGCAGAGTAGCTCTCCCCAAGCTGGGGCCCAAATCATTAACAGAAGGATCTGGAGGATACATTCAAATCTTGGGAGACCATTTGACAGGAAGAATTTGAGGTTCAAAGTCACCCAATTGTGAAGAGTCACTCTGAATGTCACAGAAGCTTAGATACCACAGTAAAATAGACATTTAATTTTTAATTAATTTTTTTATAATAAGCTTACTAATTATATACAGTTCTGGAGGTTGGGAAATGGATTTAAATATCTATCCCTCCCACATCCACAAACCTATATCCCAAAAGATAATCACTATTGTAATTTCCTTGGCATCCTTCTAAAATGTTCTAGGTAAATATAAACATACATCTATATATGCTAGTGCTTAGGTAAATAGATGGTTGGATAGTAATGAGGTTGATAAATGAATATGATTTCAACTCATATTGTATGGCAGATTGCAGTGATGGCCCCAACTCTTCACTCCTTCCTGTAATTTTGCAGTACTCTCCTGTCATTGGTAGTTGACCTGCCCATCTCTTGACATTAGACTCATCTATGCCATTTAGTTTGGCTACTGGGTGATGAGGGACACATGAAGCAGTGCTGAGTTGTCCCAGACTCCCTAGGTTAGTCCAGCCTGAACCACCCAACAGCCTGGCAACCCTTAGATATGTAAGCAGACCCAACCAGGAGCAGTAAAGTCTTCTGGCTACCTGTCCTTTCACCATCTGACACCAAATGTTTAGGGAATGAACACTTGTTCTGTAGCCACTGAAGTTGATGATTATTAGGTAAGCAATGTCATTATGACAGTAGGTAACTGATCCTATGTCTTGTAGCTCTTTCCATAGTGGCACGTAAGGACTTATCTCCTTTGCTTTAACTACTGAAAAATATTCCATTTTATGTAAAAATTCAATTTATTGAATTCATTTTCCATAAGAAAAGGCATTGATATCATTTTTAGCTTTTTTCTATACATACAATGCTATATAGAACATATATAGACAGATACCCTTGTATACTTGGCACATCGTTCCAAAGAATAAAATCCTAGAGGTAGAATTGTTGGGCTGAAGGACAGTGCACTTTAAATTTTGCTGGCAATTGTCATAAAACTTGCTTCTAAAATATCTGTGCCAGGTCTTTATTTTATTTTAAAGATGAGAATGTTTTTCAGCCTCTTCTAGAGTAATACATCTTTTTGAAAGACTATTATAGGAATTTGATATTTATTAACTTCTAAATTTATTAACTCTGGCTTGCAATGTTTTACCTTCAAATTATACAGAATATTGACTATTGCCATCATTATTTATATTTTGATATATAGAGCTTTTTCTTTCTTTTTTTTCATTTTTAAATGTGAGAAATTATATCCTCAAAGACAGCATTTGCTCAGCATGTCTGGCCTGGAAAACTTCCATGAAGGACTGGGAGCCCATAAAGGCTACAGTTCTAGGACATAGTAATGCATGAAGGCTTAGAGGAATTTGATGGTAGGACTCAATGGCCACTAACATATCATTTCTCTTTGTAAGAGTCGCAGCTCTTCAGTATTAGGCAATGGAAAGAACAAGGTTTTGGAGCTCACTGAAATTCAGTTTGTCTCAGGGTTTTGTCCTTTATATACTGTGTGAATTTGAGCATGTTTGGTAAATCTGTGGTCCTTAGTTTCCTCACCAAGGAAACTTCATCCAGGAGATGATGAAATATTTATTCACCATTTTGTGACATCTAGGTCTCTTCTCATATGTCTGGGAACAAACAAAAACATGAGGTGACCACTGGAGCAACTCACACTGTGAAGAGGAAACATACTGAAGTGGAGAGGACACCACAAACCTGAATAGAAATGCTCAACATGCCTCTTAGTAGCTGAGTGATCTTGAGTCAGTTCATTTCACTACAATTTTTTCCTCTGGAAACATGGAACCTGAGTTCCAGGCTGGTCTGAGGATTAGAGGCACAGTGTGGGAAGCACCTCACACAGGGCCTGGTTCACAGCAAATAGTACTTTTATATGTGTGACTTTCAATGACTGTATATGAATGGCTGTTACTTTCCCTCACCCTCTTCTCCTACAGTATTTTATATAATTTAGGAGCATATTTCCCACATTTCCACATCTCTTAAAATGGTCTGTGGCTTACTATCAATGATATTTTATAAGTGCTGTCAGCCAGGCTGTAGTAATAGTGTAATTGTCATTGCTGGTGAATGAAGAACTTGGTGACATAAATGGATGACTAGAACCTCTCAATGTCTCAGTTCACAGACTATTTAAGGACTGTTTGAAAAAGGACTAGGATTCCCACTTACCATCTGAAAACTAGTTATTTCCACTAGTACCATTTTTATTACCTTCAGTTATATCCAACATTTATTAAGGACCTAATAAGGAATCTGAGCTAAGACTCAGAAATGCAAAGACCTAAGGGTCTTACAATATCACCAGGAAAATAGGGCACAGACATAAAACATAATACATAATTAGGTATACAAGGCGGTCTGTGGCTGGTGCCAAGAAATAGTGCAAACACTGTATGAATGCTTTTGGAGGCAAAAAAGGAAGGAAGGGAGGGACGGGGGAGGGAGGGGAATGGCTAGGAAGATGGGAGTTCAGAGGAAAATTGTCATGGGCCTTTACTATTTATTTTTTTAATGAGGACAGGATTTAGGAAGAAAGGAGACCTTTTTGGCATGGGGATAGCTGGAACAAAGGAGCAGCGTAAAAGCATGAAAGAGTATGAAAAAAAATTAATAGTCTCTTTAGGGTGAAGCATCAGGTACCAGATGAAGAAGTGGTGTGGCAAAGAAGAAAGGTGAGAAAGTTAGGTACAGGCTAGATTGTGACCTTAGAGTTGCATCGTCTGTCCCTCCCTATTTTAATTCATAAGTTAATGATGTGAATGCTTGTGGATGATTGCCATTTAGGCCATTGAGAATAGGAGGAAAATTTCTTCTTCATGGATGATTTGATCTGATTATTCAGAACTAGAAGAGGTCTCAAAAGACAGTTTGTCCTGCTATCTCACTATTACTGGGGGGAAAATGGCATAATTATCAACCACCCAGAAATGGAGATCATTATTTTTGGCAGATGTCCTTTAAATGTAATTGGTTCAATTTGATAACCCCAGGAAACAAGTTGATTCGTTTGGTTACTGAGAAGCTTTATAGAGACATTTCTGTGGCTGTAGTGGGCAATTGGTAACACCTGCTTTGAAGATCACACAGGCCACATCATCCTGACCATACGGTATACAACTTTTCTATATAAGCAATCATTTGTTTATGTAATAGATTCATGCCATTTCTTAAGACAAGCCTGCCTGATGCTGAGAAAGAGAGCCTATCAATCTGAGTCTCACCTTATTAAGGTCCCCCAGTATCCACCTTTCAGTGAGGCCTGAGACCTGGACAATCTATTGAAAATTAGAACTTGTCTCCTTCCCATAGTGATCCTAAATACTAGACCCTTCTCCCTGCTGTTTTTTCTCCAAAGAGTTTGTCACCTTCTAACATGCTATATACTTGTTTACTAAATTTATAGTTCATTGTAGGTCTTACCTGCTGGAATATATGCTTCAGAAAGGCGGTAATTTTAGTCTGCTCTGTTTATTACTGTATCATGGGGGTCTAGAACTATGCCTGAAGTTTGAGAGCATCAACTATTTGGAGAACTATTACTTGGATGAATGATATTAGCAACACAAATCCTAGGGTATTGTGAAGACAGTCACACACTCCTGGGATCAGTTCCTCCTCTGATTCTGTAGCTTTGTTGTTTCTTTATTCTCTGAATCTATGACTTTATATGACAAAAAAGGAGAACCATTAAAGTTAAATTCCTTTAAAAAATATTGGTTGAAATGTGACACACGCTCAACAATGTGTTATTGGATGTCTAATGATACCACGTCAGATTTTTTGATCTAGAAAAACAGATCATGACATGAGCATATTCTTATATCTATCAGTTACAGAAATTGACTATTGCTGTTAACCATTGGAGTTTGGGATTGAAGTATATACTTGGAAACTAACTAAATTAGATATACTAGTTCATTCATTGGATTCAGCTTTTACAAGGAATTTTTAACCTGCCACCAGCCACTACCAATAATTAAAGTCACACTGAGCCTACTGTCTGTTTCTCTCAAGCCCTTCAAGGCTTGAGACCATGGTGCAGTTTTATCAGCATTATGACACTTTGGATAGGGCTTGTGCTGGAAAGTAAGTTAAATGAAGACAAAATTTTCCAATGCCAGTTTCTTCTGAGAGACAATGCCATATATTTAGGTGAGAGTTGCATTATATTTTGTTATTCAATTGCTGAATTTAAACCGTAGGATCATTTTCAGTATTTTCTTCATAAGGGACAACACTCCATAGACGTTTTATCTGGTATGGCTTGCGATTTAGCATGTGTAAATAGTAATATGCCAAGTAGGAATCTAAGTTGTCTTGCTCAGTTTCATTGTTGGATATTGCAAGGTAGGGAATGGAAAGAGTGGGAGCATGTTGCCTATTTATCCTCTGACTTAGATTTTTTGGAAAATTCTTACTAGTTTTGCAAAAAAAAAATATATATATATATGTATATATAAAAGAAAAAAACTCCTAGTTTTTATCAGCTTTTCCAGATACTCTAACAAATGCTTTTCTATGCTAAGAAGGTATAGGCCAGGAAAAAGGAACACCTGGCACCTTTATATCCAACTAACCTAATATTAGTGGATTAATT
>NC_043704.1:103576716-103594649 GCF_006229205.1 Suricata suricatta | reverse complement strand
GAATGAAATCTGGCCATTTGTAGCAAAGTGGATGGACCTTGAAGGTGTCATGCTAAGCGAAATAAGTCAGGCAGAGAAGGACAGAAACCATATGTTTGCACTCATAGGTCTAAGAGGAAAACAGGAGAAACCTAATGGAGTACCAGGGGGAGGGGAAGAGGGAAAGAGAGTTGGGGAGAGAGAGGGACACAAAACTTGAGAGACCATTGAATGCTGAAAATGAACTGAGAGTTGAAGGGGAAGGGGGAGGGGGGAAGGGGGTGGTGGTGATGGTGGAGGGCACTAGTGGGGAAGAGCACTGGGTGTTGTATGGAAACCAATTTGACAATAAACTATTAAAAAAAAAGAAAGAAAGCTATTGCCTTCCCCCAAAACAATAGTTTTGGCAATAGCACAGTTATTGAAAAAAAAAAAAGGGCCTAGGGGTGCTTGGGTGGCTCAGTTGATTAAGTCTCTGACTCTTGAATTCAACTCAGGTCATGATCTCACGGTTCGTGAGTTCAAGCTCCACGTCTGGTTCTGTGCTGACAGTGTGGAACCTGCTTGGAATTCTCTGCCCCTTCTCTCTGTCCCTTCCCTGCTTGCTCGCTCTCTCTCTCTCTCTCTCTCTCTCTCTCTCTCTCTCTCTCTCTTTCAAAATAAATAAACATTAAAGGGGGTGGCTTAAATTTATGTAAGCTTACAGCTCAATGGATTTTCACAACCTGAACGCCTATGTTAACAACACCCAAATTCAGAAATAGAACACTGTCAGAAGTTCAGAAACATCCTCTTGTGATCAAATCAAATCACTAGCCATCCCCCAAGGGTTAATCACTATCTTGACTAGTAACGGAATGGATTATTTCTCCCTGCATTTTTGTGCTTTTTTTTTTCTTTTTATATCAATAGAATCATATGATATGTATTCTTCTGTGTTGGTTTCTTTCATTTTTTTATGTTGGTGATATATATTTTTCATTGGATTTAATTATAGACCATTCATCCTCACTACTGTATAGTAGTGCACTGTGTGAATATACCACAATTTATTTACCATTTCAGCTCTTAATGGGAATTTGGACAGTTTCCAGTATGAGGCTATTGCAAATAATGCTGCCATGAACATTCTAGTGTATAGGCTTACAGTGGAAATATATATATTTGTAGTTATATACCTAGGAATAGAATTTCAGGTTCTAATCCTTTTCTTTAAGTGAACTGTTTGTTCTCTGAAAAGGAAATCATACATAAGCATCATCAAGAAGAGAACACGTGATGGTGAGAACAGCCATTGATAGTCATAAACTCTTGATGACTTCATAAGAGGACTACAAAACAGCTTCCATAGGGCCTTCCTCTTCTGGGGCCATGAAGAATGCAATTACGTGTCCTCAACACCTTTCCTTATCTCTCTCACTGAGGAGTGGAGTAAGGTATAAATATCCCCATCACCCAAAAACCCCACAGAGAACTTTACTCGCCAAAAATCAAAGCACCCAAGTGATAACTTAGACCATTGCTGCTTATTCTAAGAAATTATCCTATTTGTATCTGCCAAGGAGGGCAGGGAACCATAATTAAAATTCACAGTTGCATATCACTCTCCATCTGCAAAGTACTTCATAGATATTAACTAATTAATCCTCCACCTCTCTCCTCCTGCTCTCCCACCCTTCCTCCCCACCATGAAGCAGGTGGCATCTTCATATTACGTTGCCCATTTGCAGAAAGATAAACACATGAACAGGTTATACCATTCCCTTGATGAGGTCTAGGAGTGTAAAATAAATACTTTGCTGCCTGGGGCCTTTGTGAAACAAAATTACCACATACTTTAAGCCTGGAGATCTAAATTGCATAAATAAAGCCTCTGAAGATTTTTTGTCACGTATGACAAGAAAGATGGATTTATCATCAGGCTTGTTTACTAAACTGTCACAGTGGTTGCTCATGAATATCAATGATGCAATTGCTCCTTGGAGAGTTGTGTAAGAACCCTAAGAAGGAAAAATTACTAAATGTTTTCTAACACAGGACCAAGAAAGGCTGTTAAGGTGGTTACTCTGGCTTTGTTTGTTTCTCAATTCAAAGGAAAAAAAATGAAATTGGTTAGAAGAGAGAGCATGGGTGAAATGACACTGAAATTTATAAATATAAATATATATCCATATATAAAGAAGTGATATTTATTTCTTCATATTCATGTGATTAGAAATAAGCATTTTGCTATGATTTATTAAAATAACAATACTGCATATAAGTTCTAGTTGTCTATATCCAGGTATTAACTACTAATCAAGTTCAGTTTAAGTTATTATTTTCCAATGGGAAAAAGCCTAAACCTGTGGAAATTTTCTGTCATTTCACATTTATGATTTATAAAATGGGGTAATCTACTTTAATTTTAGATCTAACCTACATTTGTAAAACCAGGATCCAGGAAAGTTATCAGAACTAGTGATTATACCAGACAAAAAAGAATTCTTCCTGAGGGTACATTCTGCTCTGATTCTATGCACGCAGCGTGCTCTGGTTTCCCAGGACATTTTGGTACACATTAAGGGCACTGTAAGCTCCTTAGGGTACTGAATGGAAAAAATAAAAGGGGGAATAAACAGTTATTAAGCTTGATAAATTTGTTCAAAAAGGAAATTAAGATGCTTAATATTTGATTTTTTCTATCCATTTAGGCACTGCTGGGATGTAAGCCTCAGATCAAAAACTACCAAGAAGAATAAAATAGAGCACTGCCCTCAGGGAATTGCTATAGAGTGGCAGGGATAAATCAAGTAGACATATGTCTAAATTACAAGACAGACTAAGAATGATCTTCTGCAATAGAGTGGACTTCTTTAGTGGAGCCATTTAGGAGGGCCTCCATCTCTGTACCCCCACAATATTACAAAAGTGCCCCCAAAATAATAACACATTTGTTGTCATCAATAACAGTAAATGTATAGTAGTAAATGTTATTGAGAAATACAGAGCAGAAATACAGAGATATAGAGCAGTGCTCCAGGCAGGCAAAGGGTATATTGAGATTCTGGAAATGAAGAGGGAACTCAAAGCTAGAAAGGTAAGTAGACATTGAAGCCAAAGCCCTAAGGAGAAAAGTCTACCTTAGGACCAGGATTTTTAAGACTAATTTGAAGTATATGTTGAACATCTCCTGTGGAGAGGTTTTTAATGAGTTTGAGGAATAGAGGAGGAAAGAAAACAAAATAAAACAGCATCAGAAAGAAGAACCACTAGGAGCAGTGAGAGGACCAGGAGAAAATGGACAGAGCTGACTTGGCTGAGTTATGAAAATAGCATGTGCAGGGGCAGAGGGACCAAGGATCTGTTTTCTAATTTTGGTGTCTCCTAAGGTCATGGATTATGAAGTCTGAGAGGTCATTGTATTTGCATTTGACAATTAGGAAGTCTTGGGTGATGTGTGGGAGAGTAGTGTCAGTGTGTAGGGGACAGGATAGAGTTTAAAAGGGAGTAGGCTGTAAGAGTGTAGAGGTATCTGAGAAGGAAAGGTGAGGAGTGGGGGGAAACAGGCAAAAAAATGAAAGGGAAGCCAGACCAAATAAAGAGTTTAATTTTTTGGTGGTTGTTTTGTTGTTTTAGGTTAAGAGATCTTTGTTTGTAGGTAAGAAATCATAGAAAGAGAAAGAGACATTGAAATGCAAATGGAAGTAGTAGTAAAAGTCAGGAGGAGGTAGAAAAGATGGGACTCAAAAGTAGGTGGAGGAGTTAACATTGGAAAAAGGTAGGTAAAAGCAGTGACTTTTTCTTTAGCCTTTCAAGATACTGTATTATCCTCAGGCATTACTATCATTAATGAGAAGTCTGTCGATCTGATGTCATTTCTTTGTAGGTCACCTACCTTTCTATTCTGTTAGTAGGTTAATTATCTGTTTTTATAAAGCAAATTATTCTAAAGGTTGTAGCTTAAAACAATAAGCATTTGCTATCTCACCCAGTTGCTGTGGATCAGGAACCTAAAAGTAGCTTGGTTGAGTGGTTCCGACAGTGTCTCCATGATGTAGTAGTCAGTATGTTGGCTGGGATTGAAGGGCTTACCTATGTCTAGAGGACCCCACTCCAAATGGCTCACTCTGAAACCTGGAGATTTAGTGCTGGTTGTTGACAGGAATCTTAGGAACGCCACATGTACCTCTTCGTAAGGCTGCTTAAGTGTCCTCACAACATGGCAGCTGGCTTCTTCTTCAGAACAGATGACCCAGAAGAGAGAGAGATTAGAAGAGCAAGAGAGAGAAAAGAGGGAGTCACAAATCCTTTAGTCCTTTAGACTTGCACTCCTTCAGACTTGCAAGTCACATACCTTCACATCTACCACAGTCTGTTCATTGGAAGTGAGTCCTTAAATGGTCCCTACACTTAAGAAGAAGTGAATTGGGCTCTACCTTTCGAGGAGGGAAGTATCAAATAATTTGTCTTTTAAAACTCACTGGCAGCCAGATGTTGAAGTGGATACTGTTTAAAAAGTTTGAGGACTCTTGGGTCTCTTGGATAGCTCAGTTGGTTAAGCAGCTGGCTCTTGATTTCAGCTCATGTCATGATTTCACAGTTCTTGAGTTGGAGCCCTGTATGGTGCTCTGCATTCACAGGTAAGACAGAGCCTGCTTCAGATCCTCTGTCTCCCTTTCTTTGCTCCTCCCCCATGCTCTCTCCCTCCCTCTCTCTCTCTCTGTGTCTCTCAAAAATAAATAAATGTTAGGGTGCCTGTGTGGTTCAGTTGGTTAAGCATCCAACCTCACCTCAGGTCATGAATTTGCTGTGAGAGGGTTGGAGCCCAGCCTGAGGCTCGGAGCCTGGAGCCTGCTTAGATGCTGTGTCTCTCTCTGACCCTCCCCCACTCATACTCTGTCTCTCTGTCTCTCTTTCTCTCTCTCTCTCTCTCAAAAATGAACAAACATTAATTTTTTAAAAATAAATAAATAAATGTTAAAAATTTTTTAAATGAGGTTTGGGGAATCTCACATTGGAGGTAATTAATATCCTTAGATTATCTGAAATTCATTAGGTGTGAAATAATGAAGTGTATATATACCATGCCATGTTATTCTGCTATACATACCAGAGAAGGTCTCTGTAATTCGGAGGATATTATCAGTTCATTGTATCTGCTGTGGCATCTAAGCCTGTACAGTGCTGATATTGATGGAATGGATGACAGGGAAGGAAGTAGATGCATCCATGGTTCTATTTCTTACTTTATTTCCTTGCACATCTCCTCAGTGAGTGCTCTTTCTTGAGGTTTGTCACAGGAGAAATAACAATGTTAGTCACAGAATGTCTGTAATTTCCTACCTCACTAGTCCTGCTGGTCAGAGCAGGGCAGCCCTTGTATGAGTGGAAAGAGTCAGATTTGAAGGGAGCCTTCTAAAACAGACACATTAAAAAAAAGAGAGAGAGAATTTGCCCCCAGTTTTGTTTCCATTTTCCTTCTGTGAGCTTGGAATGAAGAAGGAATTAATGAGATTCATTGTGTATGCAAGGGTAAGCACAGTCAGTGTTGAGCTAAGTCTAGCAGAAGCTGAAAACGCATATCTGGCACAGCTAAGTAATTAGACTTCACATTTCTAGAATTCTGTAAGGAAAAAATGTCCTTAGTGGAAAGTGTCTTTAAACTCATTTTCCACAGACAGAGAAGACTTTCTCAGCCCATCCTCGGGCTTGGTCCTTTGTTGACTACATTTAAAATAAAGATGGAAATTGATGTAGTCATAGTTTAAGTTATTTGTATGCTCTGCAAGAAAGGGGTGACAGCTCGAGGAGGAGAGAACATGCTGGTGCTATGTTCTTGGCTAGAATTAAAATCCAGCAAAATGTGTGTCCAAATCAAATGCAGGAACCAGGGTAGTGATGAAAGCATCCATTTCCATTTCTCTCAAATGATTGGAAATATTTACAGAATAGTGAACATGTCTTCCATATACAGGCTAATACCTGGTCTTAGTAGCCAGACGGTCTAGCTTCAGCTCTGGCTCTGCCACTTACTCTCTGTGCAAGTTAGCTTCGTTTCTCTTTTTCTTTTTTTAATTTTTAAATTTATTTTAAGTAGACTCTACACCCAACATAGGGCTCAGATTCATGACCCCGAGATCAAGAGTCACATGCTCTACCAAACTGAGACAGCCAAGCCCCCCAACTTCATTTTTCTGTCTTTGTCTCCCCATATGTAAAATGCGAAAAATAATAGTAACTACCTCATCATGTTGTTGTGGAGAATAAATAAATAAATATCTGTAAGTCCCAAAAAACAGACACCGGTACATTTTAAGCACTGTAAATGTTATCCATTTTTATAATGATTACTAATTATTACCGAGAATAATGCCATGCACAGAGTAGGTGTTGAATAAATATTTGCTATTTAAAGGGAACACCAAGAAAATTAAGAGTAGGAGTTATGAGGAGAGATGACTCCATCCTCACCTTGTCCCCAGTACAGCATTAGTTGCTCTACTCCCCATGGTCCCATAACAGTTACAGCATTCCTCTGTTATAGCACTTCTCCCCTCGCTTCATAATTGTATGTGCAATCTGCCTCCCCTACTTGAACTACCAGCATATTAAGGGTAGAGTGCATCTCTTATTTACCTCTTTATCACCAGCATCTATCTTAGTGCCTCACATATGATAGGAGTGCACAATGAATATTTATGGAGAGATTAATTAACTAATTAAAATTAATCAGGAAATATTATTAAGCACTACTATGTACCAGGCACTTTGCTAGGTATGGAAATACAGCAGTGACCAAAAAAGACACCTTCCTTGCTCTAATGAAATTCGTGATCTAGTAGAGCTATATCCAGAATCCTAGATCCCTCCAAGACATTGAAAGAGAGGAAAGAAAAGGGGGACATAATGTTTGCCGATTTCTGCTCTACATCAGTTAGCATGCATGAGACTGTAATATTGAGAAACCCAATTAACAGTGGCTTAAAACCTAAGGAGATATATTTTTCAAGTAACAAAAAATCTGGAGTTAGATGGTTCTGAAAATGGTTCATTAGTTTCTTGAGGTCAGGGTGATAGGCTGAGGTCAGCAAAATGGCTAAGGTTCAGGCATCATGTCCTCACACCATCATCTTGAAAGGAAGAAAGAATGGGCTTCAGTGTGCCTCTCTCCTTTTAATAGAGAATATTTTCCTCCAAACCACTCCAGCAGATCTTCTCTTATGTATCATTGTCCAAGATAGATTCAAATGGCATCCCTATCTTCAAGGGAGGCTAGGGAATTGAGTTTCTGGTTCATGCAGCTTTTGTAAAGAAAAATGTCAGAAGAAAAGCAGGGAGGTTGAAAAGACTTCAGTGGTCAGCCAACAGTGTCTACTGCTCTCTGATTACTCTTGCTTTTCTTTTCCCTTAACCATGAGAAGAATATGTGAACAGGCGCTGTTTGATACTCTGTCCCCTAACACCATCCTGTCCTCCACCTGTAAAATGAGGAGATAGTGTGGATGGTTCATCCAGCTTTGTTTTTCTAGAATCAGTTAATCCATAACCATGGACTGCAAGTTCTGATCACAACCAGGTATACTTCTATGAATTGCTATGTGCCAGGTACTGTGTGCATTTGGCTGCCAAAAGGTCTGAATTCTAATCTTAGCCTTGGATTTTGGCAAGTCATATGTCTTCTCCAAACTTTTAGAGTTTTATCATTTAAATAAGGATAATTACTCCCAACAAGTTTGTTTTGAGGGTTAAAAGAGTTATTCAGTATAATTTACATTTTACTTATTTATAGTCTGCTATTTCAAGGAGAATTTGAGTTGGATATTCTTTGTAAGCTATTGTTATTATTCTTTGTAAAAGAAACAGCTTTATTAAGATATAATTGATATGCTGCACATATTTAATGTGTACAATTTGACACCCATGATACCATCACCACAATCAAGATAATACACAATTTCAACACCTCCTAGAGTTTCTTTATCTCTCTTTTATTTTTTTCTCTGTGGTAAGAACACCTAATGTAAGACCTATCCTTTGAACAAATTTTGAAGGGTACTATACTATATTGGTAACTACAGGTGCTATGATCTCTAGAACTTATTCATCTAGCATAACTAAATTTTATATCCATTGAGCAATAATTCCCTATTTGCCCCAGCCCCTGCCAACCACCAGTCTGCTCTCTGTTTCTATGAGTTTATTTTAAATACTTCATTTAAGTAGAATTATACATTATCTATCCTTCTATAATTGGCTTATTTCACTTACCCATGTTTTCCAAGATCATCTATGTTATTTCATATGGCAATATTTTCTTCTTTTTTAAGGATAAATAAATTCCATTGTATGTATCTTTATTCATTCATCTGATGATGGAATGCTTACAACTCAATAGCAGAACACCCCAAAAACCAAAAAACAACCTTATTAAAAACTAGACAAGGGACTCAAACAAACATTTCTCCAAAGAAAACTTACAAATGGTGAACAGGTGTATGAAAAGACGCTCAACATCATTAAGGAAAATGCAAATCAAAACTATGAGATACCACTTCATACCTATTAGGATGGCTGTAATTTTTTTTAAGTGTTGGCAAAGTTGTGGGGCAAAGGGAACTCTTGTACACTGTTGGGGAGAATGCAAAGTGGTTAAGCCATTATGGAAAAAACTATGAAGTTTCCCCAAAAAACTAAAAATAGAACTACCATATGATGTAGAAATACCACTTCTGGAATTGAAATCAGGATCTCGAAGAGGCATTTGCACCCCCACGTTCATTGCAACACTATTCACATTAGCCAAGATATGGAAATATCCCAAATGTTCGTTGACAAATGAATCACCTCTTTACACAACTTTGCTATGAAAACAACCATATCAAAGCAAAAGAACACTCAAAACAAGCCCCGAATATTTCCTCTACACCTACGGTGACAAGTGCCAGCTCCCCTGGGGACTTTGAGCTCAATGCCACCATAGCTGCCTGTTTTCTGAGTGCAGGTGCCAGCATGCGAGCTCTTGCTTTATTTTGTCCCCTTGGACTTCTGGGATCTTCAAGATGACTAAACACAAACTCTGAAAGGCAGGCGAAGAACTTTGCCTTAGGCTTCTCACGATTTCAAGGTTCATTCATAGCAGAAGGTACATTATTTCAGACAATACTCATGTAAACATAGACTTAATTTTGCTAAATGTTTGAAACATGCTAATAAGAAGGCTGTGTTAGTGTTTGGTTATGCTCATGAGTATGCCACACTTTGCATGATGTCCTTCCCCGGACTAAGTATGTACTGCTCTTTACACTAAGCAGGTGCAAATTTCTCTCATATCAGGCCAAAATCCTTGGAGGTATTTGAGGAAAGGTGGGAATATAATAATTTTCTGAAATCTAACTCAATTTTTTTACAAGCCAAGCTTATTGAATCGTTTTACCCAGCAGGAGATACAGACAGCCAAGCCGAATAGAAGAACAGATTAGTCCTGTTTGCATGATCAGAACCTCCAAAGCCTGTGTCTTAACTGATGGAATCTGACAGCCCAACCTGAAAGCTTTAGCTAGGAAATGGTGGAGAACAGGAAGCTGCTAAAAATGCTCTACAGGTGTGGTCACCCAAAGTAACCCTGCAATGTTATAAGTGATTTAATCAGTGCTGGCATCCAAATTAAGAGTGGTGGAAGTTTCTACACATCCATGCACATTCTCACACGTAATTTCTTTAACCTTTTCCAATCATTTGAGATAAGCTGTGTATACAGAGCAGTGGTGTAGGCTTTGCAGTCAAGTACACTTGGGCTTGGATCCCTCCAGGACCTACTTGTTGAGTGATATTTACTTCTTTGCACCACAGTTTTCTCAACCATAAAATGAAAAGAATACCTACCTCAGCAGTTTGACCCGAGGATTAAGGGAAATAATCTCTAGGGGGAATCTGCATCTATAGTAAGTGATCAATAATAGTTGACTTCCTTTCCTTTTTCACCAGGACTAGTGGATATTTGTACCTTTTCTTGGCTGTGCTCACTACTTTTTTTTCCAAATATTAAGAGATGATATAATTAATTTTGGGAAAACCTAACGAACACTCTAGTTATTTTGTTGGACCTTCAATTTGGAGAGTAGAGTCTATTTTGACCAGATTATAAAAAGTGATTGGGACCCAACGTTACCTGAAGGATATTTGCAAAGGGAATTAAATACTGAAAGGGCAAGGGGCACGTTTATTATGTGAGCAGTAAGGGTTAAGTGCCAGGTGAAATAGAATAATATTTCTTAGCCTATATGTCACTTTGCCTCCTAGTCAGCCCTTATGACATATTCCAGAAGTCTATTTTTCATGAGGCCATCCATGCCTAGGGTCCTATATCTGTCTTCTAGGCAGTTCTAAGGATCTACTATGTAAAATGAGCTGTAGTGAGCATGACCAATGCCTACCAATTCTTAGTCTTGATTTATAGGTACTCAATTACTGCTGATTGACTGTTAATAGAAATACCATTCATTCTTTCACTCCTAGCTCCTGCTGTCCTTTGCTAAGTCCATACTATAACTTATGAAACTTCCTATTTTCTTAAAGACAAAACCCAAGCTCCTTAGTATATAAGGTCTTCTCTTACCATGTCCTTGCTCTTCTCTTGAGTCATCTCTTAATATCTCAGACACCTCGATACCTTCTGGTCACACCAACTATCTTAAAGGACCTGGGAAATATCTCTCATCTGTATTCCATTGAATATGTTCTACCTTTAGCCAGATTTGTCCTTTCCTGCTTTGTCTATCTGGCTAAATCCTCCTATGATCACCCTCAAATATGTAAAGGTGATTTCTCTAAGATTTTTTCCTATTTTCTTTATTGGAGTATCATACTGGCCTATGGCTGCTTCAGGACTTAATCTGTGAATTAGAAATTTTCATTTCACTCTAGACTCTGAGGACCTTAGTGTCAGGAACTGTGACTTGAATTCCCTGTTCTCCACTGCTTAATTTGGTTCTGGCCTATAGCAGATTGTCAGTAAATGTGAAAGGAAGAAAGGGAAGAGTGAAGAAGGAAAATTAATGCCCAATGTCTTTCAAAAATATGCTTTCTACAAAGGGAATCAAAAGTCATTTTCTTGCCCACCTTTAGCAAAAGTGCAATAAGCCTGAATTCTTGTTCAAAGAAAGCTCCTAATGGAGAATATTTTCAATGCCAAAATTAGTTTTATGAGACAAGGTTTATATTTAAAGGTGAAACCAAGTTTTAATATTAGAAGCATGGAATCTTTGATTAAGAAAGGTACTAGTGAGAAGTAATAATGCATAGACATTAAGAATGCCAATCATGTAACCAGAGAATCTTGGTTCATATCCCAGCTCTACCACTTAGAGACTTTATGAACTTGGGCACATTGCTCAATAGTTCAGTTTCTCCAACTCCAAAATGGAGATAATAATATTACTTCATAGGAGTTGTTGAAATCATTTGATGTATGTAAAATACTTGGAAAGAGCCTGGCATGTGGTAAGCACTAGGTAAGTATTTGTTCTTAATCACAATTTTCTAGACTGGACTTAAAGATTTAGCTGTAATTTTGCTTTGTTTCCCACAATCTTACCTGGAAGCCCATTTACAAAATATAAATGTAGAGCTGTCATCTTGAGATGGCAGCAGGGTAGAAGGGTGGCTAGGATGAGGCCCAGAGCGCCTCACCGCCTATTCCTGAGGGATTTTTTTGTTGTTGTTGAAACTTTAGAGCTATAGGAGCTTAGTTGAGAAACTCTGATAATACCCCAAAGCCCTTCATTCTCTAGAAGGCAGATTGAGACCCAGCCTCAGCCTGAATTGTCCAAGGTCCTACAGGAACACTTCACTAAGCAGTAGGTTGGGGTCTAGGTCACCTAGTTCTCAATCCAAGCTTATCTCCTCCTACCTTGAGGCCCCAAAAGGATTCAGAATTAGGACAGGGAAGCTGCATACCAGTCCACCTTCTGCAGAAATTTCTGAGTGGCCACCCCAGAATTTTATTCAATGATGTGGTTGAATCTCTTCATCTTCTGTCTAGTAGAAGAATGTGCTTCTGCAGACTCCAGCACTTAATATCTTAGAGGTTAAAGAAAGAAAGACAACAAATGAAGATGTGATTTTACTGTGCAATTTCCCCTGCTCTTTTTGGCAAAATGAGAACTAGAATTCACTCATTTTTTTCTTCCTTTTTCCAAACATCTTAAGAATCTCCCCATCCTTAATTCATCACCAAGCACACTTTTAATACTAGTTTGCTATTATTTGAGCACTCAAATTGTCCCAAATCATATAAGCTATGACCATACTGTGTGCATCTACACCAATTAATAAATCAGAAATATTACTCACTTTGTTGACTTAGCAGAGATGTTTTGAGCTGACTAAAATCCTCACTCAACTCAAAGGCTCCTTTACTAGTAACTAAAGTCCACTTTGGTGGAGAAAATAATGTCTCTTTGTTTCTTAGAGCACAGCTCTCTGGCCAGGTAGAATACTTGAGAGCTGCACAGAGTATTTTCTCAAGACACAGAAGAATTATCTTTGTACGTCTGGATCCAGAGAACCATAGTCACCATGCTTGTAGGGTAGGCTCTTCTAGCTTTCTTGTTACCTATGAGATCATGTGGAGTGGTCACAGAAAACCAGTATTTCCCATTAATTTGTTTTGCTAAACTCTCACCAAAAGAGAGGCTGTGAAATAGTGTGTGCACATGTGCACACACATGCACAGGTTTATAATTCCTTGAAATATGTGCTTCCTGTTAGCCTTAAATGACTCTACATGTTTCATTTGTGAATTATTTGTTTTTATCAATATGGTAGAGGAAGCTTGAACATGTTTAGTTATTCTTTTAACATTTATTGAGTACCTAGTGGTGATTGCTCCTGTCTCCAGCTTCTAATTTACCTTCACAACAGTCCTCTAAAGGGGGCACTCTATTCCCCTTCTTATAGGTGAGTCAACTTAAAAAGCTCAAATAACTTGCACAAAACCAACCAGTTAGTCAAGGGAAGAGCTGGGATTTGAACCCAAGGCTATGCTAAAGTACTACCTGACGTGCCTCCACTTGACAGAACTTACATGTGGTGATGAAGACTAAAAATAGTAAGTGACATGGGGTGCCTGGATGGCTCAGTTAGTTGAGTGGCTCTGGTTTCGGCTCAGGTCATGATCTCACGGTTTGTAGCCTTGAGCACCTTTTCAGGTTCCATGCTGATGATACGGAGCCTGCTCAGGATTCTCTCCCTTTCTCTCTGCCCTCCCCTGCTCTCTCTCTTTTAAAAATACACTTTAATTTTTTTTTAAATAGTGACAAACTCTGCCTTTGGGAATCTCGTACACACCAATACATAATTCTGATGAAGAATAATAAGTACTATGTGGAATGATACACTGCAGGGTTCTGGGCTAGGGAAGGATCAAATCTCTTGGCAGAGATCAGAGAGCCTCATGGAGAAAGCCCTTTGATATTGGTCTTGAATGACAGGTAAAAATTCTCAGAAGGCAGAGGAATGTTCCAGTAATAAGTAGCATGGACATTTAGGTGGCTATGTGTTCTGTCTAGGGAGTGGTAATTAGGCTGGTGTGGCCAAAGTGTAGTGTGACAAGGGTTAAACTGGCAAGAGCTGAGATTAAAAGTTTATCCTGAAGGCGATGGTGAGCTTTATCAGCCAGCATTTCTTTCTTGCAAACAAGAGAAACAGATTCTATGTTAAGCCAAAGTAAACTTCCAGGGAATCTAGAGAACCAGCCTTGCTGACTGACCAGAACTGTTTGCAGAACAGCAGCTCCAGAGGGCCAGGAAAGAGAAATAGCAGTAGTAGCATCCCAACAGGGAGAATCTGGCAGGATATGAGAGTTCCGACCATATTTCTGTCCTCCATCACATGTCACGTTTTAGAATCTGGAAGGATAAAACACAGTTAGCAAGCTTAGGTCCCTTGTTCTCCCTGGGCCTGAAGAAAAGTGCTATGGGAAGAGCATCCAGAGGCCCTTTCAGTTTTTCACACAAAGGGAAGAGAAACTGCCCAGAAAGAAAGAAGCAGGGTCTTCTGGGAAGGGAGAATGGATACAGAGTAGATTAAAACAAATTCCTCTGTAGGAACTATGTGTGGTTCCAGAGCAGGGTAATCACATGGTCACATCTATGAGGTGGGTGCTCTCTGACAACATGGTGGGCAGTTTAGAGAAGTTTGTAGGAGGGCCAGTGGTCTGGCAAAGAGGCTGACGCTTTGGTCTAGCTGAGAACAGCTGCCTTCAGAGTGAGTGTATAGATGGAGGTCAGAAGACAGATTCACAGGATGAAGGAACAGTGCTCCACTGCCATGCTTACCTAGAACATCCCTCACTTGGACAGTGTTACATTCATGTGATGAGAATATTATTGACCTAATGAGGGATTATCCCAAGGCTTATGATTTTATAAATGAGAAAATAACACACACTCCAGGGAGACTTAGCTGTTACATTAACAATTAATAGGAAAATCTGACAAAGCCAAGGCTTGGAAGTCATGCTTATCATGAATAATATAGAGCTGGGAGAGTTGGTCTGAGCCCAAATACATTCAGAGTAATTTTCCATAAACCTGCCACCTCTAGTTTGAAAATATTTCATGTGTGAGACTGCAATTTTCTCTGACAGGCTAGGATAAGAAGAAGAGGAAGTTGAAAAAGTAAATTGCTCTTTTTGTAATGGTAAAAATGTCATTACTGTGAAGAACATTAATCTTTCTGATCAGGTATTAGATTCTGAGCTAAGATTCTGGTTCTGTAATTCTCAGTATTATTAAGCAAGCATGTTTGAGAATTCCAAGTATATGATAACTGGTCTTATTTTACTATCCAAACCGTAACAGATTATTTTTTCCAAGTCATTCAGTATAGCCAATCACTTTTCAAAACACTAGAAAAAGGAGTAGTTTCAAGGTGAGTTCATTCTGGTCATGGCCCCAGCTCTGGTGGTTTCAGCAAGTTTCTTCTATCAGCCCTGTCACGTCTCTTATATTCACTGGGTAAGTTCTACTTTGTAGGATCTGCTGGAGATAATGAGGGCAGTTCTGTGTCAGTCAGTTAGGTTCACTGTGGTCCATATTGTAATCCTAGTTCTGAGTACCAGTGGGCTGTAAGGAAAGGGTAGAAATGGTCTTCATTTGGGACCCCCAACTGCAGATCCTGAGACAAAAATTTGGGAGCAAGTAGTTTATTTAGGAAGCACTGGTGAAGTGAAGAGTAGGAGAGGAGGAAAGACAATGAAGGATGCATTTGTGAGCAGTACAACTGTGGAAAAGGGGAGCTCAGCCCCACCAAGGACCCTCACAGGGTCTATGTGGGATACACTTCAGAATTGTCCTGCTGAGGGCAGAGGAAGCTGGGGCATTGATTCACCATCTTCTCACTTGTTGAGGGTCATTCCTGGAGTGTTTTGGGCCTGCGCACACTCCAGTTTAGGCCAAGCATGCCCCTGTAGTCAGACCGTGCCCTTAAGTAGCTTTTGCATGCACAAGAATCGTCTGCTTCCAGGCAGGAGACTTCTAGAGTAGGCCCAGAGGATATGGACAAGGTACAAACAGCAGGTGATACAAAATGAACTGGGAAAAATTAACTACTGTGTTAGAAAAACAAAACAGAACAAAACATGTCAATGAGTGCCCTTAAAGGACTTGCCATTTTGTTAAATGAGGTAGATTGATTTCTTCTCTGAATGAGGCACTCAAAGTAGCTATTCAGCCATGGATCTTTAAACCACTTACAATTTAATAAGGGAGTTAGGATGTATCTATAAGTAAGTATAATGTAAGAGACAAAGTGCTAAGAGATCTAACAAGTCATATACAGGGTAAGAGGTAGGAGAAGAGAGACTCAAGAATGACTTCTTAGAGAAAGCAGCACTTAGCTTTTATATACAGAGATGAGAAAAGCAAACATTCCACACAAAGGAAACAGAATCATCACAGACACGGGGGATAGGAAGCAAGGGAGAGAAGGTTTGGGTTCATCTAACTTGACCTTAGGGGAAAGAAGGTGAGCAGTTACAAAGCAACTGGACCCACATTATGAAGAATTTTAAATACCAGGCTCAAGTTGTTGACCTTTGCCCTTGCAAATAGTGTACCAGGCACATAGAGGAGCCAGCAACCCTTAGAGGTAGGCTACCACTTGTTTCATTAAAATGAAAACTTCATTTTTGCTGCAGCAGACACACACATGCACATGTGCTCGCACACATACACCCCCCCCAACACACACACACCACACTTACACATATTGTTATGTTGATACATTTTAGGTAAGCCTAGTTGGTCATGTGTAGTGTAGGGCAGGGTACAGTTTGCGAGGAACATAGAGAGAGGTAGAACAGAATGACAAAACAGTATTTATTGCAACATGAGAAAATGCTGCCTTGTGTGTCTATAAAAAAAAGCCTAGGCAGAGCAATAGAGAGATCTCAAATGCCATCTCAAGTTCAAAAGGCAACCAAGTAAATAGTTGACAATAGAAGTAATCCACTTAATACTTTCAGCTGGGCATCAGGCCCTTTCCCAGTTCAATATTTAGAAGTGTGCCGAGAAATCAAAGAAGGTTGTTAATCATCTGAAAGCAATGTAGAACTGTTTCAAGGTTTTTCAGAGGGGAGCAACACATCAGACCTTGGCTCTGTTGTCAAGAGCATGAGCAGTGACATGGGTTGTATGTTGTTCTCCATGGGTAAAGGATTTTTTATGCATATGAATAGGTGTTGCCATACTTCTTATGCATGCAACAGAGAAGTTGGAATTTATTTACGTATCTTACAATCTACATGTAAATTCAAACTCTATATATATACTATTATATATACAATGCAAATATAAATTGTGCCAGTTGAGTAATACTGGTGGACAGTATCAATTAACAAAAATGAAGCATGTGATCATGAATATTTTAATTGTTTAGAAGTGGAAATGATCAGTCTAAGTTGAAATGGTGAAGAATGGTTCATGGACAGAGGACTTAATATGGCTTTGAAGAATGGGTCAAATATCATCATTTAGTAGGGAACAGCAACCTGATCTCCATATGAATAAACTGGGCAGTGAGAAAGCCAAGCCAGAGAAGAGAGTTATATTAGGAATCAATGTAAAATAAGGCTGTGAAAGTAGCAGGAATGATGTAGCAGAGAGATTTAATTGCCAGACCAAGTAATCTGGCATCTACATCAAGATCATAAACCGCAATGCTTTCGGCAGTCAGTGAAAGCTTGAGGTGGTCAAGGTAAGAAGTAGGGAGTGGTAGAAAAACCATAAAGGTCGTTATTTATTATTTTATTAAAATAGTTTATTGTCAGATTGGTTTCCATATAACATCCAGTGCTCTTCGCCACAAGTGCCCTCCTCCATTACCACCACCTCTTTCCCCTCCCCCTCCCCCTTCAACCATAGGTTCATTTTCAGTATTCCATAGTCTCTCAGGTTTTACATCCCTCTTTCTCCCCAACTCTCTTTCCCTCTTCCCCTCCCCTTGATCCTCCATTAGGTTTCTCTTGTTCTCCTGTTAGACCTATGAGTGCAAACATATGGTATCTGTCCTTCTCCGCCTGGCTTTTTTCACTTAGCATGACACCCTCGAGGTCCATCCACTTTGCTACAAATGGCCATATTTCATTCTTTCTCACTGCCATGTAATACTCCATTGTATATATATATCACATCATCTTGACTCATTCATCAGGTAATGGACATTTAGGCTCTTTCCATGATCTGGCTATTGTTGACAGTGCCGCTATGAACATTGGGGTACATGTGCCCTATGCATCAGCACTTCTGTATCCCTTGGGTAAATCCCTAGCAGTGCTATTGCTGGGTCATAGGGGAGTTCTACTGATAGTTTTTTGAGGATCCTCCACACTGTTTTCCAGAGTGGCTACACCAGTTTACATTCCCACCAACAGTATAGGAGGGTACCCATCTCTCCACACCCTCCCCAGCATC
>NC_043704.1:103575433-103576616 GCF_006229205.1 Suricata suricatta | reverse complement strand
ATTCCCACTTTCTCAAGGGTTTTTATTAAGAAAGGGTGCTGTATTTTTGTCAAATGCTTTTTCTGCATCTATTGACAGGATCATATGGTTTTTATCTTTTCTTTTGTTAATGTGATGGATCACACTGATGGATTTGCGAATATTGAACCAGCCCTGTAACCCAGGAATGAATCCCACTTGATCCTGATGGATAATTTTTTTTATATGTTGTTGAATTCGATTTGCTAGTATCTTGTTGAGTACTTTTGCATCTGTATTCATTAAGGATATTGGCCTGTAGTTCTCTTTTTTTGTTGGGTCTCTGTGTGGTGTGGGTATCAAGGTAATGCTGGCTTTGTAGAATGAGTTTGGAAGTTTCCCTTCTATTTCTATTTTTTTGGAATAGTTTCAGAAGAATGGGTTTTAGCTCTGCTTTAAATGTCTGGTAGAATTCCCCTGGGAATCCATCTGGCCCTGTGCTCTTATTCATTGGGAGATTTTTGATAATGGATTAGATTTCTTCACTGATTATCAGTCTATTCATGCTTCCTATCTCTTCCTATCGTTTGAATTTTGGCAGTGCATGTGCATTTAGGAATTTGCCCATTATTTCTAGGCTGTTCAGTTTGTTGGCATATAATTTTTCATAGTAATTTCTAATGATTGCTTGTATTTCTAAGGGATTGGTTGTAATAGATCCATTTTCATTCATGATTTTGTCTATCTGGGTGCTCTCTCTCTTCCTTCTAAGGAGCCTGGCTAGAGGTTTACCAATTTTGTTTATTTTATCAAAGAACCAACTCTTGGTTTCATTGATCTGCTCGACTGTTTTTTTTTTTTTTTTGATTCTATATTGTTTATTTCTGCCCTGATCTTTATTATTTCTTTTTTTCTTCTGGGTTTGGCGTGCTCTTGCTGCTCTCCTACTAGTTCCTTTAGGTGCTCTGTTAGATTTTGAATTTGCGCTTTTCTAGTTTGTTGAACTAGGCCTTGATTGCAATATTTTCCTCTTAGGTCTACCTTTGCCACATCCCAGAGATTTTGCCAATAATGAAGCAGCAGAAAGAGAAATCAAGAAACTGATCCCGTTCACAACTGCATGAAAAACCATAAAATACCTAGGAGTAAACCTAACCAAGAATGTAAAATGAACCTATATGATGAAAACTATAGAAAACTTATGAAAGAGATTGAAGAAGACACC